>NC_054080.1:220626-277137 GCF_017639655.2 Falco naumanni
TTCTCCGGGCACCGAGCCAATACCCAGGAGAACCACATGCACCTTCTGGTAGGTTCTTACATACTCATTGTTTTTTCTGTTATCCCTGCCATTCAGGCTGTGAGTACCTTATCGTTTGGGGGTCATGGAGGAAGCAAATAAAAGCTAGATGGGTATCTTTGTGTAGTAATGGAGTGGCTCTGTTGGGAAGAGTTCCCAGTTACTCCCTCTCGGAAGAGAGGGAGTAACGCAACCATCACTCGGAACAACTCTGTGCAGTTGGCCTTGCCCAAGGTCACCCCCTGAAGCCTGTCTCAGGCACGAGTTGAGCAGGAGGCAGGTGGGGTTTGCTTTTCGGAATGGTGTCTTTGCTTCCCAGGGCACAATGCAGTGTGAGCGATGCAGAAAAAATGAATGCAGTAACTTATTGCTTACTAGTAGCTGACTCAGTCCGTCTTTCCTGGTCATTGGAGACCCAGAAGCAGATTTCCCAGAAGTGCTTTTGAGGTTGCTCTGGGTGATAGATTCTAGTTTTTAGTTTTGCATCCTTTCTGGCTAATAATAAGCAAATAGTGCCTGTTGGCCCATAATACTATATCCACAGGACCCATCAGCACCCTCTTATCTTCAAAGCCTGAAACTGAATTTCAGCCCAGCCAGCTACCAAGTCCCTGCCAACTAAAACTGGGTAATCACGGAGGGAGGGTAATACCATTCTGGAACATTTAATATTGCACAGGAACTGTAGAGTCTCCTGGTCTTGGCTGGGGAGTGACCTGTAAAAAACCCAAGTTTTTGTGGCTGAGCATGCGTGCACTTGAAAAAGGACTGGAAAGAAATACTTCCTCCTAGCAAGAGCAGAGATGGATTGTGTTTACTCTGTATTGCCACCTTGTAAATAAAATCCTGCCTTTCTTCTAATGTCTGGAAGAAAACAAATACACTCAATTAAAAAATGCATTTTGCTCTCCATTCCCCCATTAAAATGGTCAGACTGATTACAGAGGTGCTCTTGAAATGGCTAAATGGCTGCTGCTGATAGCCATTTCCCAAAACTCATAGAATTCAGGTTTTGCAACCTGAATTTACTTGGATGTGTTTTCAGCAAAAAGTCTTTTTTTGGTCTTTTTTTAAAAAAATATAATAATAATAATAATAAATATTATTATTATTATTATTATAGTTCTTCCTTCTAGAGATCACGTGTGCAATAACGGAATGCTGCTAATACACTGAGCATCAACTAAGGAAAGTGACTGTACATCAGCCACTTTGGTCGGCGAGAATACTGCCAGAGCGAAGGCTTGATAAAGCTGTGAAGGCTCATTCAGAAAGGAAAATGAAGGTTCTAGAAGCTGTACCATTATTAGCAATGAAGGAAAAGAAGGTATTTCAAAGGGCTGAATCTCCTCCCTAAAAAGTGATACTAGATTCCTGTCCTGTTGTAATCAATATTTTCAGCGCTAATCACAGTGAAGTGTGTCCCTCTCTCTGATTTAGGTTTTCTTTGCCATCTCTCCCATTTTTCACAAACTCATTGGCAAGAGGCAGTTTCTAATAGGAAGTAGTGTGCTGGCAAGGTGTTCCATGAGTCAAACCATCTAGGGTATACTGGCCTGTGACATCACCCCAAAACCATATGGTACTTATAGTAAGGTTTCACCACGCTGAACTACTTCGTGCCATCACCACAGCAGTACAACACGGAGGATGGTTCCCAACTTATCTATACCAAAGGCACGACCTGTCTTGATTTCTGGACCACATTTCCATACCCTCAGTGCACTTTGTGTTCTTTTGTGGCAGTGCCAGCTCGGCCACGTTTACTGGAAAGTAACTTTCTGACCCTGTCCTGGCAAGGCAGGTAACTAGATGATGCCTACCGGCCCCCCCCGCCCCTCCCGCTATATTAACCCTTGCTGTTTGTTCCTTTGGCATCCATTTGCCCAGGGCTAACGATGGCACACAAGCAGGACTGCTCAACAAACTAGGAGGCGAATTGCGTCGAGAACTGTTTTGGCCATAACTCCCTGACGAGATGCCCTTGCCCTGAACGACAAGCGCTTTCCCAGTTTGAGCCATTTTCTTTTAAAACCAACTCGAGCCCGAGCCGCCCCGCGTGACCGGGGCCAGCGGGGAGCTGCTGCTGCCCGGTACGCCGGCACCCCCCCGGCTTCCCGACAGCGGCCCGAGTGCTCTGCGGGGGGCGCAGCGCCGCCGCCACCCGCCGGGCCTCTCGCTGCCCCTGCCCCCGGCCCCGCTCGGCAGCGCCGCGGCCGGGCACCGCGCGGGAGCCGCCGGGCACCGCGGGGCAGGAAGTGACGTCACTCGCGCTGCGACACGCGCCGGAGCAGCCCCGCCCCCGCCAGCAGAGCCCGCGGTGAGGGGGCGCTGTCCGCCGCTGCCGCGCTGAGGAGCAGCCTGTGCGCTCGGCTTCCCGCCCTCTGGTGGTTCGCTCCGTAGAAAACCGTACCGGGCCGCTGCCCGGGGCCCCGATCCCCCGTCCCTGCCCCGGGGGGCCCCCCGATCCCCCGATGCCCAGCCCCGGGACCCCCCGATCCCCGGGCCTGCCGCAGCCCGCCGCGTGCCTCCCGCCATCTCTTCCCTGAGGCGGGACCGTGCCGCGGGATGAAGAGGTTTTTCGGGTTCGGGAGGAGGAAGAAGTAGCGGCCGGCAGCGTCCGGCAGCTCCGCCAAGCCCTTCCCCACCGGTGCCTACGAGCTCCGGCTGAAGGACCTGGGCAAGCTGCACCGTGCGGCCGCCCGTGGCGACCTGGGTCAGGTGCGGCAGAGACTGAAGAAATGCGGCATCGACGAGCGGGACGCGGCGGAGCGGTAAGCGGCGGGGGCAGCAGCGGCGGGCGGTAAGCGGCGGGGGGCAGCAGCGGCGGGCGGTGCTGGGGGGGGGGTGGGGGGGGGTTGCGGGCAGCGCCGGGACCCGCAGGTGCAGCTCAAGGGCGCTGGGAGCGAACGGCAGCATCGCTGCGGGGAGCCTCAGCCTGGGCGGGGAGCCAGGCCTGTGCTGCCAGGAGCCCTTGGAGTCGGCCGAGCATCCCCCGTCTTTGCCCCGGCCCCCTCCGTGCCCTCGTTCCCGGGGGTGTTGCCTTGCCTGGGGGCGCAGGAGCGGCAGGGGGCCGGCAGCAGCCTGGCCAGGGCGGGTTGCAGAAGGAGCCTCACGGCCATTCTCCAGGCAGGCTTGGAAGGCAGAGTGCATGCACCTCGGAGGCCTCAGCGTGCGGGGTTAGTAGTTGAGCTGAGAAAGCTGCACTGCCTCAGCTGGGAGTAAAAGAGGGGTAGGCACTGCGTTTAGGAAAGGGTAAATGTGCTGTGTATTGGTGCTGTGTGGACGGTTGCCTGATGTGCCTTTTGTGACTGTGATGTTGCAGCCAAAAGCAACATCAGTCTGATTTTAGGTGGCAGTTACTTTGCTGTTTGCTCTGTGGCCTTGGTACAGCTCATTAGTGCCTTGGTTTGGAAGATCTGGGCAGTGCCATGCAGAGGAAGCTGCTGCTTCTGGCAGGTGTTAGGATGTGTGCTTTTGAGTCAAGCACAGCAAGTACTTGGCAGTTTTATCTTAGGGAGAAGCCCTGGGCTGCAGCATAGCTCCTCATGATCCACCGTAAGCCTAAGGGAATCAGCTGAAGTTTTTGGGTCTTGGATGTGTCGAGCGAGCTGTTAATGCCTTTTCTGAAAAGACTGAGTCAAAACATCCATGACATTCAGAGGAGATGCTGGTTTAATCAGAGTACTTCAGCATCCTGCACTGTCTTTTCTGAAGACTGGACTTTTGCCAGCCAGCTAGCTTATTGCCCTGAAAACACCTGAAACTGTCTAGATTTGTAGGAAGGCAATGAAGAGTGCAGTCAGTCAGCACGTGGGCTGTGTGCCTGAGTGTTGCCAGCCAGTATTTGTTTATGCAGCTGCAGGTGGGGGATGCCATTTAAGGTGGCTTGAGTGCACTTTTGTGCATAATTCAGCTGCCAGAGTCAAGGTGCCCGATGGCATTTATGGAAATAGTTCGGAAAGTTTCTCTCTTTTTCTTCTTACTGCTTACTGATTCACTCAGCAGTCAGTCACCAGCTCTTAGCAGACCCTGGTATGAAATTTCGCTAGTTTTTGCGTTTCAAGTTCATCTTGTCTAGAAAGCTTTTTTTCCTCTGAAGGGTTTCCTTCTGTGTGCCAGGCAATTAGCAGTGTTATAACAGGACAAATACAGTCACAAACTGTAAAAAACAAGCCGGGGGCAGGGGGGAGAGGGAGGGAAGAAAGAAAAGGCAGCATACTGTGATGAGCACTGTGGTGGTTTTGCCATGATAATGCCCAGTGCTGAAAAGCGAGGCTGAGAGCAATTCGGTGGACAGAGCCTGCCTACTTGCTGCAGCCACTGCACCCTGTACCAGCCATGGGGGTTGCAAGGCCACCTGTGCCCTCTTAGTGCTTGTGGGTGTGATGTGTGTTGTGAGTGACCACCAGATGCAGTTGCGTTTCAGGGCTTCGTGTTGGAAGACTTGGTATCATTGGAAATAGAGGTGAAGAATAGGAAATAATGCAAAGTAACGGCATAATGTGTGCATTGGTTGTATGAATATCTCGGTTTTGCTCCTCAGGATTTCCAAAAGCAAAATCCTGCACCAGGAACATGGCAAGGATCACACCAACAGGTTCCTTCCATGAAGCGGGTCCTGTAGCCCATAAGACCTCCCGAAAGTGTGCTTGATACAGCATCAGTTAGGAGCAGGCAGCTTTCAGAGGTGGTCTAGCCAAACCTTCAGCCTCACTGACAGAGACGGGCAAAAGTCAGCACAGAGTTGGAAGCACTGCAGGCACAATGCCAGCTAGTCATCGTCCTGGGTCAGAGCTCATTGCTAAGGGAGATTTACCCTGTCAGCTGCCTGTCAGACTGAACTCCAGCACTTTCATTGCTTGGCTTGTAGCTGCTGGGTTGTCGGCTCAAGGGCCATTCAAAGTGCGTACTGCCAACCTGCTGTTTCCCAGTGGGGTTGTTTCGTGGCTGCTCAGCATCAGCACTTCTCTTCTACTCTGTAGGTGATCAGCGTAGCAGCAGCAGGAGCAGGAACAGAATCTGGGCAGTGTCCCCAGGGCTGGGTGGCGGAAGAACTTTGGTGTTACTGGAGGCCTCTTGCAGGGACAGGCAACCCTGAACACTGGTGTTCTCTGCCAGCCTGTTCCCTGAAGTGGATCTTCTGTGGAACACAGCAGGCCTTGCTCCAAGCAGAGCTGTCTCCTGTTGACAGACTGAGAGGCTTGGTTGAGGAGGACAGCAACAAGTCCACAAGTTTTCTGAAGGCTTTTCTGTTTGCAGAGCTGATCGTGACTACTTCACGTCTGTCATGCTTCCTAGTGGTTGGTAGTAGCAGCTTTCAGATGATTGTGGACTCCTTCATAACCAGTCCTGGTTAGCTTTCAGATAATCTCAGCCAGTCATTTCTTCAGAGATGAAGAATCCTGCATGTTTCCGTGGAAATTTCTCAAAAAGTGGCGGTAGTTGCTCTTGAGCTACTCCTCTGTCAATGCTCCAGTCTGTTCCCTGTCTGTAGCAAGACATTACAAATTCTTTGAAGTTTTCTGTATTTCTCTCATCCTCATCTTTGTTGCAGTGGAGGAGGATGTCAGCTGCCCTGTAACAACTATCTGTGTTACAGATTACTGTGTTTCTGCATCACCTGCCACTGCATTTGTGTACCTCTCCCTTTCCATTCCCACTTAGCCAGGGAGCTGTTGTGCTCCTGTCTCAGCAAGGTACCAAAACAATTGCAAGGCTAGTTGAGCTTTCCTAAATACAGAGAAGGACCTACCTACAGCGATGTGGTTCAGAACTAGTGCTGGTGTTCCCCTCAGTTCTTGAGGAACTGTGGGATTGTTACTGCATCACCTTCAAGGGAGGAAGGTCCCAGCTGTTTTCTAGCTTGTCTTCTGCTCTCTTGGGACAGGTGTCCTGCAGAGCAGGAGGTGCTTTGCTTTTGCACAGAGTGAAGCTTGTGCTGATTTGTGCCTCTGATTTAGGGGAAAACACATGCAAGGACTTTCTGGGCAATTTCTTTCAGTATAAGTAGGCTGGTTAATTGACATCAGACCTAAGATGTTCTGTGGTTTGAAGGAGTGTTTTGGTTTTTGTTGTTGTTGTTGGTTGTTTTTTTTTTTCCCTCTGGCAAGGCTTTAACTTGAAGAAAAGAGTTTCATTTTCTTATGCTGGTCATGTATTATGGAAACACAGTATTCCCTCCCTGGAGAGGACTTCCTCTGTAGTAGGCTTATTATGACTATTGTAGTTATACATATCTGAAGGATCAGGTATTACTTTCCTGTACTCAGGATTACAGTGTTCTGTCTGGTTCGCTGCATGTTATGGGGGGCACTTTGGTGCAAGTGAGTACTTGCTTTTGTTGCAGTAGTAAGCAAGCTAGAGAAAAAGCAGAAATTCTTGAAGTGTAGGGAAATGCTAATACTCTTTATATAAAGTCCATCTACATCTCTGATACTTCTGGCACATGAATAATTATAGAACTTAGAGGGTTGCTTGCCATAGTTCTCAGATTCCCAAACTTTGGTCTTTTTTGCTGTGCCACAGGTGTAGTCCTGCTGGAGGCAGTGACCAACACCTGGGCACAGGAATCTGTGCAGATTAAGTTCTAGAGTGAAGGAAATGGCACCTTACTAAGCAGATGCTGCGGAGGGGTTTTGCTGGCCAGTCTCAGGTGTTTGGTGCGCAACTGCTGTTACTGGTAACGGAATGAGAAATCATTTCTTAAGCTTGCTTTGTGCAAAGTGAAACTTGTGGTCATATCAATTTATCAGAGCCTGAAATTATTTCTCTAGTTGTCTGTTTGTGCTAATTTAATATGTTTAATTTTTAGGACACCTCTGCATCTTGCTTCTGCGAATGGCCATGTGAATGTTGTTACATATCTCATAGAAAACAAGTGTAAACTAAATCTTACTGACAGTGATAACAGATCGCCGCTGATGAAGGTATGTGGAATATGTTATGCTCTTTCAAGTGGGGCTTGTCAACTGTGCATTAAATGAGAGGTGGCTGGTAGGATTCTTTACACAGCTCTGCGTAGAAGCATGCATCTGGTAATCAGCGTGGAATAGGCATATGTTAGCTCAGCTTTGTAGGTGCTCTTATTTTCCAGCATTGGGAAGCTGGGGCAATTGTAACAGAGTGCTGGCAGTTCTTCCTTTTTTTGCGTGTTGTTCCCAGGCAGTACAGTGCCAGCAAGAAGAATGTGTAGCTATTCTGCTAGAGCACGGTGCCAACCCACATCTGGCAGATGCTGATGGCAACACTGCCCTTCACCTTGCTGTCCGATCTCCTAATACAACTGTAGCGGGGCTGTTACTTGAGCATAATGCCAATATTGATGCTCGGAATAAGGTAAATTTTTGTGTTTGTTGAAGAAGTTCTTTCAAGAAGTTGTATTAGTCTTTCTCTTGTAGGGTTGTTTGTTTTTTTTTACTTTTATTTTTAAATGTATTTATCTGCCCTTTCAGGAGGGAAACACTCTGCTTATTCTTGCTATCTCTGAACATCATGAAGATATAGCAGAGTTTCTTCTGCAGAAAGGAGCTGATGTGCATGCTCGAGATCACTGTGAAAGGTGAGTGGTTTGTCAAAACTGCATGGGTCTCTTTAGTATTCTTTAGGTTGGATTAATCAGAGGCATGAGAGTGAGCTCTGAAAAAAAACCCAGGGAGCCACATAGCAGCTATTTCTGTGTGACTTGTGAAAGCACATCTGCTACTTGGCTGTTGTCATACCTCAGTGGGTGCTTTCCTCGTTGAGGATTACAAGAAGGCATTGTCTGTGGTGGCCCTTCTGGCAGGAAACATGCTGTTAGCTCAGCAGCACTGCCTCAATTTGAAAAAACATCTCCTGCATAGTGGCATAGTTTGTATGTGAGTGTTGTCTATGTGGAAGCTTTGTCTGAAGATTGAAGGTTTGGTTGTTTTGACTCCCTCTTGTATTTTATGGTTGCTCTTAATATTTAATGAAAACTGCTTTTTCTTTTGCTCATTCAGTAATGAGGAAAGTAGTTTTTGAGAGCAAATAGGAATAAAAATAATTACAGTGTCTGTGTCAAATGATCTACTTCATAACATATTTTTGGTGTTTCAGAACCCCACTTATGACTGCAGCATCTGGTGGACAGCTTAATTTAATAAAAGTTCTTCTTCAATATGGTGCTGATCTTTTCCATAAAGGCACTAACGGATGGACAGCTGAGGATTATGCTGTTACTCATGGATATTCTAGGTAAATTTTTGACTTTATTGTTAGAATAGGTTGTCAGTTGTCAGTGTGGCTTTTGAATGTTTTCGGTAATAGCAGCAAGGTTTAATGGTGTGTTGAAAGCTGTCCTGAAGCTGTGCTCAGTGACGTCTTCTGATACGTATCGTTCCCTGTGTCTACTATTAATCTGGATGTTGAAGAAAATTTCCGCCCCGAATTGTCTGTTAGATTTCAAGTTTTGATGCTAAACTTGCACCTGCCCAATACAAACTCTAAAACATGTCTGTATCCTACAGTTACCCAGAGGTAGAACGTGGCAAACTGAAACGCATGTCAGTCCTCTCCTCAGACCAGCACCATTGTCCTTACTGACTTCCACTACAATCACCAGGAACTACCATCCTTCAGTTTTCCAAGATCTAACATATCCCTTTTGTTAAAATCTGGAGCGGTTTCACCCCTCTTATGGATAGCTTTGTACCTGTGTGTATCCCTTCTCTGAGGTGGTTATGTGTGCTTAACAGCTAAGCTGAAAATACTGTGCCGAGCTGGAGCTAATAGCTTCGTAGGTGTCGATATGCACCTCTAGAGTGAACATGACTGTAGTGAATATTGAAGTATGTAGTAGTCGTGCAGTAAGTTCTGTGTGTATTACTCTCAGTGAATGCATACAAGTATACGAATTCATACGGCTATGAATACGTGTAGGGTGGATAAGTGGCTGTTAACTGTTCTATTAAACTGTATAAGCAAGTATGTGGTTGTTTTTACCAAATATGGTTCTTCTCTTTCCCTATATAGTCTTTGTAAACAACTGGTGGCATACGCATTCCGGGGAGGCAGAGACGAAGGTGGTGCACAAGGCGACACAGTACCTGGCATTCCTCACCGGGCCAGAGCTGCTGGCTTGACGTTGGGTGCACCTGCTGTGGACAGAGGAGGTAGGATCTTTAATCATGCAGGAGCTCACGAGGAAAATCACTGTGGCCTTTTCTTTAGGGGGTTTGTGTTGTCAGCGCTCACTGTTGTTCACCATTGACTTTAGTGGAGGCATCAGGTGGGGTAGCGCAAGAAGCTTTGTGAATATGCTGACTTGTTGCTGGTTGGAGGTGCTTCTTGTCAGGGGTGAAGGCAGCTGCGGTTTGTGTGCTACGGGCCCACGTACCGGGTTGTTGCGTTCTGCCTGCCAGATTGCCCATCTGTATAGGTTTTCATACAGAGAGAGAAGGGGGACAGGGAAGGAGCTAGGTGAGAGTGGTTTTGGTTTTGGGGTGTGTACTTGTACCTGTAGATGGCCATTCAGATTGTGAAAACGAATTGCAAAAGCAGTAGGTTCATCCTGAGTAGTTGTTCATCTTCCTGTAGTTGGGAAGCAACAGATGAGTTAGCAGGACTGTACATGTCTTGTTGATATCCACTGAGTTTGTGCAGTGGTGTTTTAATATTAATAGTTTCACCTGCACTAAGCTGCTTTAGTGAGTTGTCTTATTTCTCAGCATCAGTTACGATTGTTTCTGTGTAGGTGCTGTAGAGACATACTTAGGAAAAATCGTCTTGGAAAAGTCACTTTGTTAGAAACAATAATGCAACTTCTGTGTGTACTGTATCTTCATGGACGTAGTTTGATTTCCAGTAAAAATAAATAACACCTTTACTTCCAGTAATTTTATGAAATAAACGTTAAAAAGTCCACATTAACCTGTGATCCAGAAAAACAATTGAATTGCCTTGTTATCAAAAAATCAGCTCCTTCAGTGAGTTCATTTTAAATTTAAAAAAAAACCACCACTCCTTAATTTTTAAGATCCAGTCTATGCTTATGAGCTCATATAGCCCTAGAGGAATCTTAGAAAACTAATCTTTTAATATAGAACGAACTGTCTTGTACTTTACATCTCAGGCCCTATGGTGGGAAGTTCTATCCTTTCTGGTTTTTTTAAGGGTGTTACATCAGAACTTTGTGGCAAATGGGCAGCAGACAGTGTTCAAACACAGTTTATTACTCCTTTTTTAAATATCCCGTGTTTTTGCTCATATTTCATGACATATTTTTCCGAATTCACTTTTCCCAGATAGGGGAATTTAATTTAGAGCCAAACTTCATTCCTTTGACTTAGGAATAGTTATTTTGATCTAGTCAGCGATGTGTAAAGTTTCTTGATAGACTGAAGGAAGATGCGGAGGTTTTTATATTTTATTTTGTTTTTGGAAAGGGCTTGGTACAGGTAGTTTAATCAACAAAATGTTGCTTTTACCCAAACAGCACTCTGTGGCTGCCTCCTGTGCACATATATAATTGCTGTGGTACCACATTGTGATGACTGACAGGCCTGGGTTATTTTAAAATATGTGGCTTGAAGAATAATACTGTTGTGTGATTCCAAAATTAATATGCCCTCAGGGAAATACGGGTTCTTGAACCAAGTAATTTGCTCAGTTACTTGAAGACAGTAATACTACTAGCGTAAGTCCACAATGTTATGGGAAATCCTCACTTGAAGAGGCCTAGTAAGTGTGAAGAGAATATTTATGTGGGTTAAGGACTTGGGAGGAGAAAGAGTGTGCTGTGGTCTCAAACTGTTTATAGTAGGGCTTGTTTTTCTTGAGTAGTACGAATCTTTTTCTTCTTATGCTCAGTCTCCTAGAAAATGACCCCGGCCTGTTGAGTGAGAGGGATTAGTAGCATGCAGGGAACACTTGGTGGCATTGATTCTGCAGTCTCTTGCTTGCACACACAAAGGGCAGGTCCTGCATCCTGAGTCCCTTTGACAGGCTGCAGTGGAAGCTTTGAAGCCCCTGTTAGAGGAGAAGCTCAACTGATCGTGAGACAACGGAGGAATACCCACTTTGAATTCTTTGTTTTAATCTTGCTCTTCATTCCTATTTTTCTGGGATCTTCAATGTAGTCCTTCCTCCTTTTGCTACTTTTGCACTTGTTGAACATTGTTCAAAATATTCACCTCTAGTGAGCAAGTCGGTATATTTAAGAAGTTAGCTCATGCTTATTTGAGTGTTTACTTTTTGTCAGAACATGAACCTTTTTGTTGATTACAGACAGACTTGCAAAAACCTCCAAATGAATGGCTTCCACCTCTAGTATATCGAAAGACAGACTTTTCAGATTTGAAGTTGGAATTTCTTTGGCAAAAAGTAATTATGCATTTTTTCTAAAAGCGAGGGTTCAGATTTCTAGTATGTCTTCAGTGGCAGCTTTTTTTAGCTGCTGCACTATGTATTGGTGTATTGTTCCTACAGAAACCATTGGGTTTTTGTCTTAGAGCTCTTGGAAAAGAAACGAGTGCTTCAGTGTGCTTTATATCTGCTGTATCACCTTTTAAGAAAATTGAGAAATGGAGAAGGAATGAGAAACAATCTTGAGGTCCTTTTTTTAACTCTTACATGTGTGTTTTTTGATAGGAGTCCTCTTGCCACATCCATTCCATGTATTTGTGGTAACATCAATATAAGCAGGACTCCCTGTTGCTCTGAGGCAAATGTTATGGCCTTGTCACAAAGACATGTGGTGTTGGGTAGCTGCAATAACAACCACACCATTCATTGATATAAAAAATAAAATTTTACTAAGTAGGATAGGTAGAGCAGGCGGATGGTGATTTATATTCTAAAGCTTCTGTTCCACAACACATAGACACGCGTATACACACAAGCACACATGCATGACACTCACACCAGTCAGTGCACCCGTTTTGGTCCAGTTGTGGCCCGCCCTATAGCCCTGGGGGAACAGGGTATTCACTCTGACTGCTTGTCATGCCTGCGTTCTGGCTGGTAGCGTAGCTTCTCTATGTGAACAGTTCAGCATGGTCAAATCAATATATGCAGGGCTTTTACCTTCAAACTGAGGTAGGAGGGGGCTGTGTTTGCATCCGGCACCATCGACACAACTGGCTAGTGTATCTCCAAAGTTTGTTGGCACCTACAGATTTTTGGGATGCTTAGACAGAGGGATTTTAAGTGTGCCGTACGTATAAAACACTCTACAAATATGAAGGAATTGCATTGGCAGTCAGTGCTGAGCAAGGACTAGTCAAGCTGAGAGAAATACAAAGTTGGCAGTACAGTAAACTTCCAAGAATCTGTATCGGTGTTTCAAAATATTGGAATATAGGTATTTTACAATGGAGCAAGTAAATTAAGTTACACTGTTTGACACTGTCCCTTAAGAGTAGAGTTCTGTAGGTTGTGATAGGTTTGGCTTCTACTTCTTGTAACTGTAGAGTAGGCTGACGTTCACAGTACATTCTCCCATTGCTATAGCTTTGTTAATGTACTGGTTATGTTTTCCAGATTTCTGGGAATTCACATTTATTCTGGTGCCCTTGTTTGGTCTGTCCTTGACACGCCTTTCCCTAAATGGATATAGGAATGCCACAATCTGCTAGCCAGACATCAAGAACAGGAAAAACAAAGAAAGGTATTCTATACAGTAGCATTTCAACTATGGAACATGTTGTGTGATGTACAAATACTAACACACCTGTGATGTTTATTATCTTGGAGGTCTCTATTCTGATGGTTTTGGTTTTATAAATTAGGTTTGAGAGCAGGCTTTGGGCGCTTTTTGTTTACGTGTTTTGCATGGGTCCTTTATTACTGAATTGAGTGATGAGCTTTGTGTTCATTAGTTGATAGTAAATAATATTAAAAAAAAAAATGCTCTTCTGTTACTCCAAAATGAAAATGGACTTCAATTTTAAAGTAGAAACAAGGTGATCCCTAGATAGCTACTTTTCTAGATCCCATTTCTACAGTAGGGGGCATCAAGATCTGTCTTGAAAACTAGCGTCATAAACTTTCTCTCTTGCTTTTTAAAGGGAGAATGGGAAACTGGTTTTTGATCATTTGCTTAAAGTTACTGATCCATGGAAAGCAAAAGTTCAGATAACTTACTCAAGCACGATATGCCCTTTGGTTTTCTTTTCCTTTTATGATTTTGTCTAAGACCTGCGGTTTGCTGTCATCATACAACTTTATGGAAGGGCCAGCCAGATCTCCTATTTAATAAGCAAGCTACTTCAGTTTGTGAATGATATGTTAGACGAGAGACTAATTATCGAGGAACTGGAGGAATGCTGAATATGATGACGATGTGGAGTGCTCTATTTGGTTTTTTTTTCCTTTCTGTCCAGGGAATTGAAGAGGCCTTTTATTTCATCTTAGTTGTTGGTAATTGAGAGGTTTTCGCACTCTTCAGGCTGGATTCCTAGAGTTCAGATTTCTTTAGTACATCAGTGGTGTGCTAGAGTGCGCTGTCGTTGAGTTTGCAACATGTGCATCTGGGCCACGCTGCCATTCGGAGGGATCTTGACAAGCTGGGTAAATGGACTGTCAGGCCTGTCTTAACAGAATTCAACAAGGGCAGATGCCAAGTCCTGCACATGGAAAGGAACAACCGTTTGCTACAGCACGTGCTGGAGCTGCCTGGCTGGAGAGCTGCTTTGCTGGGAATAGCCAGAGGGTCTTGGCAGAAAGTGAGCTGAGAATGAGCCAGCAGGGTGCCCTGCCGGCTGAGAAGGTTAACGGTGTCCTGGGCTGTATGAAGAGCAGCATAGCCAGGGGACTGAGGGAGGGGATTGTACACCGCTACTTGGCAGTCCCTGGGTTGTGTCCAGCTCCCTGGGTATAATTTTGAGCCCCCAGTGCAAGAGAGAGTGGTCTTTCATCCGTGAGCGAGTTCAGTGGAGGGCCATCAAACTTTGCCAGGAGCAGGACTACTTGCCTTTTGGGGAGAGACTGGGGGAACTGGGCTTGTTCAGTGTAGAGAAGAGATGACTTTGAAGGGGACCCAGCAGCAGCTTCCAGTACGTGTAAAGAGAAGACAGAGACAGGTGCCTCCCAGTGGTGCGTCACATGAAGCAAAGGTACAAGAGGCATAAATGGAAACAAGAGAATTTCTAATGGAATGTGGGCAGCTTCACCATGGTGAGAACAGTAAAACAGAGAGGTTGTGCAGTCTCCCTCCTTGAATGGTTCAAGATCAGAGTGGATAAAGCCCTGTGAGCCTTATCTGACCTCAGAGCCGAGTCTGCTTTGAGGAGGCGGTTGGCTGAGAGACTTGCCGAGGTCCCTTGTGACCTGATTTATCCTGTGATCCTATGGCAAGTTGCTGTCTTAACATGGATGAAAGCTTGGAGCGTAGTATAGAATGCCCTGGTTACGCCTGTCTTGCCTGTTGAATACCCTTTTTGGTGCAGCATACAGAACTGCTGGGGATTCTTCTACCTGAGGATAAGCTTTAGATCTTGGTTATGCTTTTTGATGTTTTTTACCTTTTCAGGATAACCTGTAAGTGGGTAGAGCACCAGCTAGTATAGTATATAAACCAGTAAAATCTCTGTCAATAGTGTGTGCTTGTGTGTGCAGTATGAGTACTTCAGCAGTTCATTTATTTACTGTCTTGCTAAAGCACCAGTATTTTGTTACCTGTTTATTAACGTAGCATATTCATGCTATGCTGTTTTTTTTTTAGTTTAGAGGTAGTTCTTAAACTTTTAGGTATAAAAGTTCAAAGGAGATAAAACTCTAGTCTTTTTTGTTTTGTCAATTCAGTGTGACTTGAAAAAGCAGTTGTTTGGAAATGCATGCATTCATTCATGCTGTCTTACGTTAAGTTGACTCCCCAAAGTTTCATTCTGTTATGACATGTACATGTTAATGACATGTCCAGGTTAAATGTTTGTATGTGCTGGTTAATTTTTAGCATGCCAAATCTAATTTCAACATGTCAATTCGTGTTTGAACAGCAATAGATGACTTGTCGCAAGGAGACTCAATCAGGTAAGACTTTAAACATACCCAGCACATTACCTGAGGAATGATTGGAGACGACACAGTACTCATTTTGCTTTACTTTTTTAAGAAGCTTGGAGGAAAGAGGGGAGTGATTGTCAGTTGGCATACTTTCTGAGGAAGAACTCGATTTTGACCTCCCAAGGTATGGTTGTACTTACAGTAGAAGGTCCTATAAAAATATAGTGATCTGAGGCAACTTTTCTTGGGGGATTGAAAAGAAACTACAGTTCGTACTAGCCATTATTGTTTTCTCCCTGGAGAAGCAGGTCGCTGACACTGCCAGACCTTTCTGTCTGCTGAGAGTTTTTTCTCCTAAAAGACCTGTAGCTGTTGGCAGAGCATTGCAGTAGATTTGTGGTTTGAGGGCAAAAGAGCAATAGCGACGAGATAAACCACCACAGTATTATTTGTTCTTGGTCATTTGAGTCGGATTTTAAGTTTATAAGTTACTAATATAACACGGCTGTTCTGGGTTCTTCCCCGCAAACACTCGTTAATGTTTCCTGTAAATTTTGTGATAGAATCCTAACTGATAACGGGCACTTTTTTAATGAAGGTGTACTGAAATCCTTCATCACCTAGTTCTCCTTTCCTCCTCATCAGGTTACTCAAGAGTGCTCAGCGGATGAGTTACTCAAAATGGGTCATCTTTTTTTCTTCTAGTTGAGGTGGGCATTCTGTGCTTGCACGTAATCTCACACTGCAATGTTTTCCCTCTTTTTTGAATGCTTAGGTAGTATTCTTTTTGTCGGCTACAAGCTCTCAGGCCTACTTTATTTTGCTAGTGTTCTGAAGAACTATTAACTTCTGCAGTGATGTGTGGAGCAGCTGTTCTGTTGCTCTGGGATTCTGCAGCGATGAGGAACCAGTGTTCTAGTTCAACCTACTCTGTAATACTGGAGGTGCAAGCATGTTTAGTTTTAACATGATTTCATTTTCTTGCACTGATTTAAATATAAATTATGCATTTTTATGGCATGTTTTTGAAATTTAAGGATATCTGGTAAGTGTACTTGCAGGGACTAATTAATGCATTAAACCTAGGGTTCTTAACAGTTACTTCCCTTGTGCACACTTGCAAGTAAGCATCCAGAAGCTGCGATCTTAAATATAACTGAATTTTACTGAAGTACTACAAAATACTAAACCCAGATTTTTAAAACTGCTATGCATGTAACCATAGTTTTGGAAACAATTTTCAGAAGGGTGCCTGCATGGTATTTTGGGGGGTGAAATACTCACTGAATTGCGTATGTGAGGAGTGTTTTTGTAGTTAGAAGTATAGGATGGAGCCAACACCTGACCACTTATCAAAAGGACAGCCTGATTACATTTAGTGGTTCAAGATTTGATGTGACCAAAGGATTTGTTGTTGTCGTTAGTGTTCTAAAAAAAAAAAAAATCATTTATTTACAGAAGCTGCAGAAGCCAAATTTGACATTGTTAATGAATGTTTCCCAGCAGTTCAGGAAGAAACAGTAAGCTATTTGGAAAAGATTGCATAGTATACTAATATATAAAAGTAGATTTGCTAGAGTAGTTTTTTAAACAATTCTTTTCCTTTAGTAAATGAGAAAAGTAGCATTTTGAAAACACAGCACTTGGTCACTTCAGAAAAAATAAGTCATGGTTGTTAAAATGAAGTTATTAATCCCCTCCTAAGCCTTTGTCCCTGGCCAAGTCCTTCCTCCATCCTGCCCATCCTTGACTTGGTTCCTTTTCCAGACATTCCCAGAATACTCCATTAATCTGGTAACATGCCTGTTGCCATTTCCATAACTCCTTTTGTTGTTTTGACATAACTGCCATGTCTCCAAAGACGGTGAATAATGAAGTATCTTGCAAGTCAGTACCAAAGCAAACTGTCTTTCAAAATCTAATATAATTTGCAAGATAAACAAGAAAGTTGGAACAAGAAAAGCATGATTCAGGTGAAGTTTCACAGAAATGATGACTCCCTTTTTGCAGAATCTAAGATGACAAACTGGAAAAAAGACACTTCAGCTTCTCTCAGATAGTTGTGGTCTTAAGGAGAAAAAGTCAAGCTTCAGTAATGGCTTTGAAAGTGATAATAGTTCTTTGTCAGCAGGAAAAAACCCAAGGCTTGAAAGTCAAAGACCAAACTCTGTCTTTCTTGAACATGTGGATGATGAAGATACAGAAGAAGAGCAATGTGAAGTAGATAATAAAGTCTGTGAAGCACTGAAACAAGAAAGTGAAAACTTGTGCTTGAATAGGCATGAAGAAAATGTAAGAGCAGCATTTCACTCAGGCACCAAAGTAAGTTATATAAGGATGATTCAATCACAAAGGTATTTTTCTAAGGGGTGATAAAGGTAAGAACCAAAAGGTAAACTGGATTTCTGTTAATATTTCACGTATATCCATCTTTTGATCATCCTTTTTTTTATATTAGAAAATGCCTTTACTCCTAACCAAAGCAGTTTCTTAGGTATAAGAATAATATTGGGCAGTATTTTCAATATTATTTTATTGGTTGCAGTGGTTTTGCAGGAAAACAAATAGGGCAGTAATAATTTTTCTGAAATAAATTCATTTTTTCTCAGTTGTATGTACAGTTTTTATCTGTCAAGATTTATTGCCATTTAGTAAAATACCTGGGTGTGATGGCTGAAAGTGAGGAACCAAAAAGTTTGAGTAAGATTGAGAGCAGGAAGTTAGTGATTTTCCTGGAGCAAAGTAGAGGAAGAAGAGCGTGTTCCAAAACAATGTAACTGAAATGAAAGCTAGAGTTAGGCTGACATGAAGAATTGCTTCTCAGGAGCTTTGCAGAGCCAGGGCTAATGACTTAGGGCTAATGTCATTGCTGTCTCCTCAGAGATTCCCATGGAAAAACTGAAGGCCTTGTAAAACAAAGCTCAACAAAATTTCCCTGTTGTCTTACACAGGAAAAGCATTTTTAAAGTTGTCGATGGGTGGCTAAGAAGGGTGCTTGTTTTCTGCTATTTCCAGCTGTTTGGTCAATCTCTTTTAGGAAAAATCACCTGAACAGGAAGAAGAGGAGAAGGAGCAGGAAAAGGAAGACACTGGTGAAGACCTACAAACTGCAAGTGTTGAGGGTGTGAAAAACTCTATTTGTAATGATAGCCATCAAGTCCACAGGTGCTTCCAAAGACAACACTGGTGAGGAGAAGTGAGTTAGTGATTACTGATCCCAGTTCTTCCTCTATAAATTATTAATGCACAGTAAATGAACTGAAATGGTGATTGACTTCTGAAATAGTAAGCTTTTCCCTTGCCTGTGAACCCTAGTGGGGCATTGGCAAGGAGGGAAAGTAGCTTTTGTTCCTTTTCATTCGTTCCTGAAGAACAAATTGTGGCCTTGGATTCCAAACGATGCTACATGGAGCAGGTGTCATTCTTGGTTTTGTTGCTGTGTTCTCCTTGAACCGATCAGAACAAAACGCACAGTTGAAAAAGAGGAGGATTAGAGTGTCTTGGGTGTGACAGTAGTATTCCCCTTTCTGGCCCGTACTGTCAGACTGAAAAGTTGTGATTGCTCTTGGCTGAAGCCTGGGAAAGATTTGAGTCAATCTGAGAGAAAGCTGTTCTGTTCCAGTGCCTCACCTTGTCCAGTTTTAAAACGTAGAAAGTCTCTCCAGTGCCACGCTTGTGTGTGCTCGAAAGCATTCCCATGTCAGTCAGGGCTGAGCACTCTGGTACTCACCTCAGGTCTTGGAGCAGGAGGAGAAGGCACACTTTCCATCGTCTGTCTCCAGAGAGTAGTGTGGTATGGTAGATGTTACCAGAGCATGTGTAGCTGCTGATCAAATGCTACAGAGCGGGCCTGGCAGAACCTGCTGTATTCCAGGTGTTGTGCCTATACATGCTCTTCTGTCTGTGCATTTTACCATAAGCCTGCATTTGGCACAGTGTGAGTAGTCCTAGCTGAGGCTGGAACCAGCAGTTCCCCTCTGCTAGGACGGGTGCCCTCACTGGTCTCTAGCTCCTTTCCCATTTTTTGTGTGCATGTCTCCACAAGAGCGAATCCTGAATCAGTTTTACCTAATGGACTAGCTTAAAACAGAGAAATGAAGATAGTTTAATCTGGCCAGGAACCTACTGAGACTGAGCCTTGCGTGTGCCTAGTAGAGAAGAGATTCAGATGTTAGCCCCCTGAGATAGAGACAAGTTGTGTGTTTGGGGTGAGATTTTGGGCTGTGAGCCTCTCCTCTTTTTAAATGGCAATGCTTAGGTGTCTACCTTCTGGGAAGGTGCAGGGTAAAAACTGCTAGTCAAGGAAGGTCTTTTCTGGTAGTGCTACAAAAGGAGCATTGTTTCTTGGTGATTTTAGCGTGAAGATGTGTCGGATGGTGTTTCTGTGGTACTTCCTTGTACAGTGGATGGTGGTAGTCAATGGCAAATTTCTGAGCTGTGGACTGGAGAGCAGGTGACCTAAACTCTGTATGCCACAGGGGCTGCAGCGTGCTGGAGCCTTTTCCTGAGTGTGACCCAAACACGTCCTCAGTGCTGCTTGTAGCTGTGTCAGCTGTTGTGCATAGCCATCTCCTGCTGGAGAGGTGGCGATCCAAAGGAAATACCATGATGTTGTGTGCTGGGTGTGAAGAAACCCTTGAATAACACTCACTTCTTAGTTTGTCCTCAGCAACAGAACCGCTGTGCATCTTTTGGGCGCAGGGGTGATGGGGAAAAGCAGAGTGAAATAGAAGGGCTCAGTGTCTCACCTCTTACTGCCTTTGTAGGTGCCCTGACTGCGGTGGGAGCAGAGGAAGAGGAAGATGCTGAATCTCCCTGGGATTCTGAGGTATTTCCTGTGAAGGACACCGGGTTTCCCAGTGGGGGCGGGGGTGGGGAGCGAGATCCAGAAGCACTCAGAGCTTGGGCCCTGCCGCGGCTGAGGCTTATTTCCCCTTCTCCTGGTTCTGCTGTATGTTTGTAACTGGGGGCCCTTGAAATACTTGTGCTGTGTGCTAGCTGTTCAGCGAGGGCTTGGGATGAAGGTAGGTCGAGCTAATGATTTGGGGTCTCATGGCAGCTGGCCCTTGGAGTTGGGTTTCTGGTACAGTATTGCGGCAGTGAAGTTTCTTGCTGCTTAAAATAGTCTGAGCTCCTCAGCGGGGCTGGCGGGATTGTTGCTTTTTCACCACACAACTCTGTTCTGCTGACGTGTTCAGTGGTTGCCCTTAGGGTCTGCAGCCTAGATGATGAGCTGCTTCAGAAAAGAGCCTTTCTACCTTTCTGGCCCTTTTTGAAGTAATGTTCAACAGAAATACCACACGTGCTGGCTGTGTTTGCCCTTTTAGTTCTGTCTGTGGTAATGGGTTAAGAAGAAAAACGAGCAGAGTCTGTAGCTTACCCCCTCTGACTTTTCTTGTGAGGAAGAAGGAACTCTTCCCCATCTCCTTCTTAAAAATACAAGGCTAAAATATTATTGGGGGGGTTTAGGTAGCCTTGGTTTCCGTAAGCTTTGTCTTGCTCGTCTTTGTTCAGCCCAAATAGTCTTTGTTCAAACCCTTGCAACTGGGAGTAGCAATGTGTTCGCTCCCCACTGCAAGATGTGTGCCTGGGGACCATCAGCACAAATTTGAGTATCGGGTACCAGTTCAGTCCGAAAGTTGGGTCCCCCCCAGACCTGCAGTTACGGGTTCGCAACCCACAGCTCGAGTTACCGTGTTAATTCTCTCTTGCGGCTGTGCAGTTTGCCAGCGTGACAGACTAGTTTAGATGAGTTGTGAGGTTTTTGCCTAAGATCTGAAAACACACAAGTCTGCTGTGATTTTCCAATATACTGTGTCCTGATGTGCCCTTTCCAAGGGGCTTATCAAAGGCTTTTGTGATTCCATGCTGTGCAAGTTGGCTTAGCAGGAACATGTTGCATAGAAATGAGTTGAGAATTTGTACCGATGCTCACGCCCGTGTTTTATGCTCTACAGACGGATTCTGAAAGTCCGGAAGAAGGATCACCTGGTGTGTTGCTTCCAGCTGCAGACAGACACGGAGCACGCTCACGGATTGTTTCAGGGGAGCGCCACACCGGTAACCAAACCGGACTAAATGTTTGTCTGTAAACACGTATAGGCTGAAGTGAGCTTTTATCGATGTCTGCCTTAAGAATGCACTTACGGTGTGGGTGCGCGCTATAGCAATGAAGTGCTTAGTATTTGTTAATGAACACCAGCTGTCACGGCGCTTGCTGGCAAGCTGTAAAGGAAGTTACCTTGTTTGCATGATGTGTGTTCTTTGGATGTGATTGTATTTTTTTGGATTCAGGTTCTTGTGGCATAGTGATGAAAGTGTATGTGGTTTAGGGCTGACCTGTCTGAACACCTAAACATTCTTGGATGATAATGTAGCAGGAGAAAGGTATGATCTGGCTAAGCATTTTTCCCCCTCGCCTTAATTTTTTTATACCTTTCTGTTATGCTTTGCCTAGGAGCTAAAATGTGACTAAAAGTTCAGGGTTTCTGCCTGTACTTTGTGATGCCGTCTCTTGAGCATCTGCAGTGTAGAATGGCAGGGAAGTTTTGCTGTTGGGGTAGAACTCTTATCTGAAGGATTTCTTTTTACTAAATGGTCGGTCCTGCTTGTAGTTAAGTACAATAGAATAGCTGAAGAAGCTAATCCAGTTTTAGTTTAGTAAGCTGGAAGCAAAACTTTAAAAGCTCTTGGGAGTTTGTAAATCTACTTGTCGAGTAGTTGTCAGGAAAGTCTGCTTTGTATGAATCTACTAAGATGAGTTTAAAATCAGTGTAAAAAGGGGATAAAAGGTGACTATGATAATCTTGCTAAGGTATTTCCATACTGCTAGACCACCAAGTTTCCTGAAATCAAATGCTGTTTGTTTTTTAATTATTTTTTTAAATACAAAAGTTTTGCTATGGAGCCATTCTTAATAACATTCCATACGCTTCTTTCATGAGAGGACTCAAACTGTTAAGATGACTAAAGCAGAGGACTTGAGAAATATAGGTGGGCCAGTAGATTGTGTGGGTTTGTAAGTGATTTAATGTTGGAAAAAAATCTTTAAAAAAATGAAACTATTTGGAACTGTGCTATAAATGCAGATTACAACCAATTGTAATTTGGGTTTTTTCTTTCCTTGCAAGCTGAACCAGAACAACCTGATAAGAACTAGTTTGATTCTTCCTCATTGAATGATGTGTATGAGATTTCTATGTCTGCACCCATGTTTTCTCTGTCCTATCGATGGAAAGGAAAATATCCCTCAACATCACGGTCATGGAGCTGTTATTTTATATAACTTGTAGTGTTATTTTATGGTAATTCATTACAGCAGACCAGCTTTGGCTTTTGAAATAATCTTTGTAGAAAGCAGGATTCAGCTCCTCAAAGTAAGTATTTTGATCTTGTTTTGTTAACAAGCAAATCCTTATTGCTGCCTATGGATTGTCCTAGTTCTGTGAGTATTATTTCTTAAATCCAAGGTGCATGATGGGAAGCATGCATTGTCCATTTCGTGTATACTGATACAAATGCTGGATGATGAGGTAAATTGAATGTTAAGTATCGCAGTCTCGATGAAATAATGCTTGCAACTAATACTTAGTTGTAGAAACTACTGATGTTGAATGGAGTAAAAATTTTATGAATTAAATAAAAATTAAATAAAATAACACTTTCTAAAACATTTTTCACTTCCAGGCTTTTTGGAGAAACCCAACAATTCCCAGGTAACTATTTGTTCATGTCAGACTGACTACTTGTTCTGCTCATTAAATATTATGTAGTTACTTTAAGTGTGATTTATTTTTTTTTTTTGTCATTGGATTGTCTTTCACAGCTGAAGACCTCTGAATCTGTTTTGGAAAGGAATGAAACCTCTCCTAACAAAAAGCAACAGAAATCAGGTAATGTTCACTTCATGTGGTTCTGGGTTTAGCTTCATAGTCTTTCTAGATAGGAGTATTTATTAAAGCATCCGATTTGTTTTGCAGATCTATTGGAGGAATTTGGCTTAGGAGATGCAGAAGGTGTTGAAGGTATTCATAACAATCTCTTTGTAGTGTTCTTTTATGGACAGACACTTTGTACTTGCAATTTTCTTTCTAATATTAAATTAATGGCTCTAGCAAGGCATCCCGGGAGCAGGTGGTGTACTGAAATATACCTCTGTGTATGTGTTTGCTCCCTCCTCTAGTCTGCTGTTCAGCACTGTCCATACCCTTCCATGATGTACGCTTCCTACACCGTACTTGCTGTCATTTCCCCTTTTCAGGCAGTCCTGAAGTTTGCTTTTCTTTCAGTTTCTCAAAAAACCCCCTTCCTGACTTTCCTGGTTCTCTGAGCATGTGCTGTGGCTGATTCCAGGCTAGGGATCTGTAGGCTAGGCTGTCCAGGAGCTGCAGGTGAGCCACAGAGGGTAATTCTTGGGCTTGTGCTGTAGCTGTAGTTTTCAGGAATTATTACTTGCCTGGCTTTTCTCTACCTGCCTGGCAGTTGTTTTGAGTCGTTTGTTCCTCTGAGGCTTCCCTCTCTTGTTTGATGGAAAATGACCAGCAGGCTCAGAGGCAGGGGAAGGAAGTGAGGAAGAGAGACAAGATGGGAGGAAATTAGTGGCAGCGTGTTTCAGGAATTCTCTTTTCTTCGGAAACAAGGCTAAAGTTGAAGCGGCTAGCTGGTCGGCTATGTATTGGAGAGAGCATATGTAACTTTAATGGGTTTTTAATGTCTTTGTTCTAATGTTTATCAATTTGCATATTTGATAATTTGTGTTGTATTTTGTATTAATCACACTTGTTAATCAGATGAGAAACAATTTGCCACTCAGGTTTTAGAGTTTCTACAATTGGCTATTGACAATATAAACCAGAGAGAGGTGAACAGATATGTAGACAAGTAAGTGGACTTGTAACTTCTAAGTATAGAATACAAATAGTTCCAAGTTCTTTGGCATCTTCGCTTTAGGGGAAGAAAAAAAAAGTGGTGTTGTTCTTTGGACAATAATAGAGATGCAACTTCTCTCTAGAAGTATCTCCCTCCTTCTCCTCTCGCTCTTCTCCCTTTCATGTGTTTGCAATGGGTAAGCAACAGGTCCCCTTTTGCCCTTTATTTTGCAGTGACGGTGTTCTGGTAAGACACACAGATATTTGTTAGAGGTTGTTCAGTTAAAACGTGAGTTTTGGTTATGTCTGTATTCCACAGTAATGTGGAGTGTAGCCCCATAATGGACCAGTACATTACAATTTTACAAACACAGAAAGGAAAGGTTGCCTTTTCATGGCTCGTTTCATGTCAGCTGTTTTTCCTGTGTGGCTTTATTCATTTGCGTCATGCTGGTTTTTACCCATATGTTATCTTGAAGGTCAGGTGCTAAGAAGCAGATGTAAAAATTTTTTCTTTCAAACATTTTATGTTTGGATTTGGGTTTAAGCAATTTAGATTGCTTCAGCAAAGCATCGTGATTCCTGCAACACAAATATTTCTGACTCTAAAGGGGTTGAATGCCATCCTTGACAACTTGATTTCATAAATCTGGAGAACAGGTACAGTATCTTGCATAATTAAATATCCAATGAGAGATGGAATTTCCTATTCTATTTACTTTGTTACTGACTCATAGTAATACATTCTTAAAATTATTTTTGAGTCAAAATAAAATAGCGGTGTTCTCATGTTTTCTGTATAGCAAAGTAGCTGCTGTCCACTGTAATCTGCAAAAAGTCGTTGTACATTATGTACAATTTATGAGGAGGGAAGTCTCAGAATAGAGTGGAGAGGTAAAGACTAATTGGAAAGAACTACGATGACTAGAAGTCATCTTTCAATGCTAGCTAGAGAGCAGACAGAGTAAAAGGTGGGGGAATGACAGGCAAAAATACTGGAATCTGGTTTACCCTGTGAATTTTTTACATACATTTTTTTGAATGACGGGCTCTTCAGAAGCCTTGGAGTAGGGTTCTGCCAGTGTTTTAACTAAGAATTTCTCCCTGTGCTAAAAGTGAAGAACTCTTGACAATGAGGAGTCATCCTCTTTCACAGTGTTGACAGAAGCCAATAACACAGAAAATAGACTCATGAATTACTGCTCCAAGAAAAGAAGAAATTTTACTTGCAACAGCTAATGGGAGAAGTCCTTAGCTTTTTAGTTGATTTTTTTGAGTTATTTTTCCAGTGGTTGGAAAAATAATTACTGACTAGAGTTACTGACAGGATGAGAACTGGAATTTTGCAGGTAGAAGAACACTGTAGCCTTTCATCTTTCCTGCTTCTTCCTTGTTCTGTACCCATCATACAGAAATCTCAAGATTGATTAAACCCTATGGAAAAGGATTCTTAGGGGCTCCAATGTTATTAAAATCTTATCTAAAAAGGGAGAACTTCAGGCTCAAATAGCTGCTGCGGAAATCTTTCCTGTTGACCGTGATGGGCAAGGCTGAACAGGAGTTAGGGTTGCTTTTCATTCTAGCAGCATGGCGCCTAATTTTAAAGTGACTGCACTCTGAAACAGAATCCAAAAGACGAAGGCACCTACGTACTCTGAACAGAGAATGTGACTTGCATCCTTAGAAGGGCAGTACAAACCTCTGGGTGCTCACAGGTCTGCTTTTATCCAGCTTTCAGGCAGATGCAGTTGACCAGAAAAGCTTATTCAGTCTGTGTTGTGCAGACAGGAGAGGTGTCACAGCTCTCCTGCATCCACAAAATATTGAAGTCTATCTTCTAAGCAAAATTGTGGTGCCCATGTTACATGACGGGGGTGATGACGCATATCAAATTATATGGCAGGAAGCTGCCTGCATTTTGCTGTTTGTGACCTGAGGTAACATTGGTGAAGTGACAGAAGAAATCTGGTAAGCGTACCTTCATGGAAGCAGAGTAGGAGCAGCCCCGTCTGTCTGACCGACTGACCACCCGCTGCTGTACGTGGGTGGAGAGGCTTCTAGGAGTAGCACGTAGACAATGAAAGTTTGTAATAGGAGTCACCTACAGGAGAAAATGCCAAGAGTGAGGTTGGCCCTGTGACTCATAAATAGTGAACCCTTTTGTATTTTTATGATTTTATCTATGTTCTTCCTGTCTTGCTTGCTTTTCTTGTGGGAAGAATGTTGTGTCCCTCTCCAGCAGCGAAGCTTTGTGTATTGAAAGGCTATTAGGTAGAAGCCATAGGATTATGGAGCAGGAAAGGAGATTAAGTGATTGAGGTGAAAAGAATCCATCTCTGTTTTTAGATGCCACACTTGACCTGCTGGGACTTGTTTCTTTCTGAATACTTGTTCCTTCAAAATGTTCAGTGTTCCTTCCACACAAACAATACAATGAGTTGCTGCTTCTAAATTGTGTCTGGAACTATCTGGAGTCCAGTTCTCAGATATAACAGAGATTCAAGGTAGGCACCCCATAATGGGGAGCCCAGACTGAGTGAGTGACTGCTTCCGAGGAGTTTGTGACCTGTCCAGTATTGCGTAGAAATTCTGAGAGAGGAGAGGATGGAATCCAGTTTTCAACAGTAAAAACATCCGGATCATGGGTTATTTCTCCACATTTCACAAGCCTGTCTTTCATTCAGTGGCCCGTCCATGTCTTCTGGAACAGATGGGGCAGCAGTTTGACTGAAATACTCTGTCTAGATCCATGTCTAGAGACACATTTGTGTCGTGCAAGGAATAAAGCTGGGGTCTTCAAGATTTCAAGCCTGTGACTTTGTTGTTCATGATTTTCTGTGCGCAACACACAGGGAAACTGAAATTGCTGGAGGAATACTGTGTGGCGCACACTGTGTCAGAGATACAGAGGTGTATATCTACGTATGAGAGACGTGCGTGTTTAAGAGACAGGAATGGCCTAGTTGTGACCATATATAGTGATTTTCAGCAAATTTCCCTTATACATTAAAAAGTAGAATGCCTTGGAAGAAAGGAATTCACCCAGATGCATCTTAAATCTGTGTTATGATAATTTTCTCTCGGAGTGCACAAATTTGAGGGGATTTATTTTATGTTAAGATTTTTGTCACAAGTAGGATGATTCAAGATGCACTCTAGGTGTAAATAAGTAGTATTAAGTCATGCTGGTTATAAAAATGTGTGGATTTTCACTGCAGGTGAGAACTCGGGGTCTACCTTTCATATGTCATCATCAGCTGAAAAAGACGACGTGAAGGATGCCATTGAATATTATGGGGTGCAGGTATGTAAGCCCAAATATTTTGGATTACAGTCTGATTCAGTAAGTTGTATTATACACTAAGGTAAAGAAAACTTACCAGTCAGTGAATAATGCTGAAGGGAGAGTCCTGTAGGTGAAGGCTGCATTACAGTCTGAAGGAGAGTTGGATACAGTCGTCTTATGGTGGGGTAAAATCCCTGTCACTATGTCGGATGCTTGCTGTTACACTGATTTGTTTTCGGTTGGTTTGCTTACATTTTGAGGGGTGTTTTTTCCTCTTGTGCACTGCTAAGAAACAAATGTGCGGCCACATGTGGGGTTTTTTGCCTGTGCAAAGTGCACATTCAAGTGAAGAGGGAGATTTGTCTATAATATGCTGATCTGTTTGATGAAACATGCCGGTCTTCCTCTTTGTAAGACAAAGGTCAAAGAGAACACCTTGAAATGTGGTGACCTTTCTGATGCTTCCCCAGCCTCTGCAAAATGTGCTCTTGTTTGGCCACGTGAAGTGTTTGAAAAGGCTTTTCTCGGAGGGTATCCTAGAGGGGAATAAGGCAGGCGTCCTGCTTGTGTTGGGCGTGTGGGGCAGGGCTGCACAGCGGGGTCTGGCGTCCTCTGGAACACCCGAAGGGACAGCGTAGCAAATGATTTCCACCCCAGAGCCGGGCATCACGAGAGAGGGACGTGCCTAATTCTAGCAGGCAAAGCGCAGGACTTAAGCCTGTTGCAAGGTGGTAGTAGTTGGCCAGTGAGCTTGGGAAGGGGGAGGGTGAGACAGGTGGTGTCTGGCTGAGGTGCTGCTTCCCTCTTGTGAGCGGAGGGGTCTTTGCCGCGGGAGAACAGGGCCTGGCTGACGAGAGGAGCGCGAGGAGCGTGACGGTCTCAGCCCGCTGGGACACCAAGGCTGCAGGCCCTGTTCAGGAGGCACCACGAGGGGAAGGGGCGTGTGGGGCAGGACGGTGACACAGGGCAGAAGCAGTCAGAGCTGTTGAGAAACAGCGTGGGGACAGGGACTTGAGGGGGCTGGGTAGGGTTAAGGCATGGTGCGGTTTTCCTGCGAGTTTGGGTTCATTTCTGGGATGAGGGCAGGAGCAGGCAGGTTTCCCTAATAAATCCTTTCCTTTGCACCTTGGAGTGGAATCTATTATTTCTGAAGCTTGGGTGAAGAAATAATCCTCCCTTAGCCAGTTCTCTGTGTGGTGAACGGTAAGAAGCTTGTCATGTTCATTCCCGTTGGGTTAGCTTAGGTGGCCGGGGACTGTACAATGCCAGACAGTGGAGCGTGATGGAGGGAGGAGGGTGGGTGAGAAAAATGTTGGCAGTTTTAATGAAAAACAGTATTAAAGCAATAAAACATGAAAAATAAACATGCTTTCTGACAAGCGCCAGCAGTTACAGAACGCAAGCAGGCTAAAAGGTAAAAGCAACCCTAATGCCTAGGCAAACCTAACCCAAGAAACTGCTGTCTCTGAGTCCTTCTCTTGTTAAGAAGATGGTGTGCAGTGAACCTTTCATTTAGTGTCCCTTGATTTTTCTTATAAAAATGGCTTTCAAAATGCCTTATTTCTGTTATATGATGAGTTTGCAACAGAAATTGCATACATCAACAGTAATTTTTTTTTTCTTGATAATCTTTCTGTCTGTACCTGTTTACTTAAGGATAAATGTATTTTAGAAACTATCAACTTGATAGAAAAAACAGCACATGAAAATCACACTGATAAGGCAGAAATTTCACATCAGAAATTTCACAGCAGAAAATGAGGAATTGCACAGTGCTGACAAGCAGTTCTAAGTCCAAAACCTTGGAAAGAAACAGATGCAAGAATGTGGGTTGAAAATGAGAAGAGGGAATTGAAAACAAGTTTTAAAAACGTTACAGCAGAACTAAAGCAGCTGCTTGGTGAAATTAATGAAACTGGGAAAACTACTTCCCTTGTGGAAGAAATGTCAGAAGATGCCTTCAGTGCTGAGCTGAAGAGTTCTCGCGTTTCATCTCATGCAACAGAATTAAGTAACAGCTTAGAAAGTAAAGGTGAATTTGGAGACATTAAACTTATGCTAGGTGGAAAAGTACCCAAAATGGAAACAGTAATCCGAGTCTTGGTGTCCTTTCTGATCAAGATAAGTGAAATGCAAACACGGGAGATACCTGGAGTACAGATGAAGGAGATTGCACAAATAATATGGATGATACAAAGGTGCCTCTAGCAAATGGAAGTAGTAGAAACGTAGTGGGAGGTCCTGAATACTCCCCGAGATACAGCTTAAAACCCAGTCTTTTGGATGACATTTCTAATATTAGTCCTACAATAAGACAGTTTCTCCACGTGGTGAAAATGCACTTTTTGTAACAGAGAGGGAACTTGGAAAAGACTCTGGATTTAGTGATGATTTTCCCAGGGACTGCTTTATCAACAACAAAATAGGAGAAGCAGAAATGGAAAGTCTTTTTGCAAATGCTCAGCAATCATACGTCGTGCTGAAAAGGAGTCTTGATGAAGAACTAAAACAAGATACGGGAAGATTTAAGGGTAAGGTAGGAATGCTGCAAATGGTATTCCTGGCTTTGGAGAAAGAGAAGGTACAGCTGCCAAAAGAGGTAGTTCACCTGCTACTCTTTAATCTCGCTCCGGATCAACGGTCCTGTTCACTTTAGCTATTCATCATTAAAGGAAGATGCTTCCTACAAATTGGGTTTTGTTCTAATGGAAATATGTTACTTGTGAACAAAGAGGGCAGTGGAGAGTTGTCTTTTTCCCCATTTTTGGAAAACGGAATGTGTTATTGCTCCAGTTTAACAGTAGGTGGCACTTGATTCCAGTGCAAGTAGTTATCACTACATTGCCTTAAGAAGAAATCCATACAATTCTATCGGTTCTGATTCTGAATCAAAGAATGAAAATAGATTCTGAACAGGGTCTTGACTAATAATTCACGTGCTGTGATATCTGCATGGTGTGTCTTCATTGCCTTTCACTAAAATTCCTCTTCTCTGTGAAACCATTTGTGTTTGTGGGATCTTTTTTTTTTTTTTTCCCTCCCCTTGTTCAGGGAGCAGTAGCCCAGCACAGTTCCACTTGATATTTTTTCTGGCGGTGTTACAACTGACATTGTGCAGTCCTCCTAACCCTTTGTCCATCAGTAATGCTTTCACTTTTTTGTTGTTCTCATGTTTTAAGATATACTATTGTTTTCTTTCTAAGGGCTGTATTCTTGTTATCTTTAATCATGAGTGAATTCAAAGTACTTTCAATGACATAATACGCTTTGTAGTGTAATTTTGTGAAAATGCTTCTCTAATTTTATATTATTTCAGGGGTAAATCCTGAATTAATCAATCTTGGATGTGGTGTTTCTGTCTTTTAGAAATACTAAGAAATACATGAAGCTTAGCTTTCTTTTTATAGGTTGAGAAGGAAAAAAGCAAACAAAGAATTTCAAAAGTGCAGGCGGTGGCAAAACAGGAATGTCTTGGTAAATTAAATATACCATCAGACAACATCACTAATCAGCAAATGAAACAAAAGATTACTGTAAGGAAGAATGACTGTTTGAAAATGGAGAATGAAAACACTATAGAAGAAAAAGGCAAAAAGAATTTTTCATCTGAGGAGAGCTCAAAATTGATTAAAATGCCAATGAAATGGTAAGCTAAGGAAATAATCTCTAATTCTTATTTGTAGTACTATGTAAGTGTCTTAGGTTTTCTAATACTGTAGTAGTTGAAGTAGTTTCCCCAGTGGTGAAAGCCATAGTGAGTAGTCCACTGCTTCTGAAAAAGTGAATAAAATGTCTTTTTAGAAAACATGATGCTCACGATATTCAAATTTATTGCCTGCTCTAAAAAAAGAAAAGCAAAAAAAATAAAAACCCCACCCCAATTCCTGTGATTTCCTTGTCAATACTGCGGCAAAATGCATCTTCACAACCAGAACTGAAGACTGGAAAAAGCAGTTATTTTTGTAGGAAATGGCCACCTAGAAAAGAAAAGTAGGAACTTGCAGTTTGCTACTACTCCCTTTTCTAGGTGATTTTAGTGATCTCCGTGCAGTTGGTGTTTATCTTTTCATTAAGATAATATGCCTTTTGTCAGGAGAAGATGATATTACCAAACCAATCTCAAAAGTCTAAAGGAGGCTCACATATTTTTATGTAAACCTAAGCAGGAGTTTTTTCCTGTCTGTCCTTCAAAGGAGTCTCTGCTCTAGATTTTCTGTAACATGGATACTATAGGTATTCCAGCTTAACCTGCATCTAGCTCAGATTCCAGGTGTCCCCCTCACTCCTAGGGGCAGGTTTTTTAAGTACTTGGGTATCTTCCACGATCTTTGCAGTCAAGTCTGTCATTTTATAGTAGATATTTTTTGTCTCAGTCATTTCTGGACATCATCTTAAGTATGTCTGTTTCACGGAAATATTTTTTGTAAGCCTACTCACTTGGTGATTTTTTTTTCCCCTTTTCTGTTTAATGCAGTAAAATTGCCCTGAATGCCAAAGTTGCAAAGAAAAGTAGAAGGCAGCCTTCAAAGCAGAAGGCTCATCAGCAGATGAGCTCTTCCAGTGGCAATCATGGTCAAGTACGGGATGATAGCACTTCCAGTGAAACATCTCAGGATGAAGGAAGGTATGCATAAAAGGAATGTTGAAAACAAAACTTACTTAATGATGCAAATTGACCTAAGAGCTAGAGGCAAGTTTGGAGTTTTGTTGTGTGTTGAGGCTTTTTGTAACCCTGATGCATATGAAGATTCTTGTTCTTTCGTGTGACCAGGCTACCTGGTGCACTTGGTGTTGACAAAAACTTCCCTTTTGTTTAGAGTCCTTTGAGCATGCTGGCCAAGTTACCCATAAGGTCACGTGCACAAATTCTGATTAATTACGTGAGCATGTGCACAGGCATAGAAGTATTACATGTGTTTAAAAAGGGCGAGGAGAGACTTACAGAAAAGCAACATCACTCTTTCACTGCAGGTATCTCGGGATTTTTTGCCCTGCACCCTGCTCCACCTTTTCTCTTGCAGCTGTGTACCCTCCTGACTTCTTGCCCACCCTGAACTTACTTGTGTGGGTTGTGGCAAAGTGAGAAAGAGAAGTTGTTGACACTGTTCAGCACTAGCTAAAAATGTGGTGTGTTATCAACGCTGTTTTGGTCAGAAATCTAACACACAGCGCTGTGTGGGCTGCTGCGAAGCAAATAAGCTGCATCCCAGCCAGACCCAGGACACCAGAGAATCCAAAATTACAGTTCTTTGACCTGTAGGAGGATTGTCGGTACTGAAGAGAGCTGAACCCCTGGTATTAAACAGGGAATGCACATAACCGTATAGCTACATGTCTGTACCTGTAAGATTTCTGTCACTTTGTGTGAAGTTGAGAGAACAGTTATTTCAACTATTTGCTTAATATCTTGCGGAAAACTTAGCCTTCCAATAGACATAATAGTACACAATAATTGTTTCTGTCTTGAACTATATCTAGCAAAGTTACTATACTAGATTTTCGTTTAATTCACTTCTGAAATGAAGTTTTCAAACGAACTTCAGGTATTATTCATACTGCAATGTAAGCATTCCAGTACTGAAATATATTTCTGTTTTCTAGACCTGCAGCAACAACTGGGAGTGAAAAGAACAAGGTACTGTAAAACTAAGTTCTTGATAAACAGTTTCTATCAACTTTTAATCACTTAGATGGGAGCAGTGTTTATGTAGTGATCAACCAGATGTACAAATTGCTGCTGGTATGCAGCTTTATTGTATTTGAGACAAATCTGTGGGCTGTGAAGGAGAGGATGAATCATTCATGCATTTGTAATGGTCTGTAATACTAGACAGTGGAATTACAGAAAGTACTGTATTTTTTGTAGGTCAGCAGACAAATGGAAGTAACTGGTGACCCTGGTTTAACTCACTCATCTGACCCAACTTCAGAGAATGTGGAATTATGAACTTCAACCTACAAGGAGGCTATGCTGCGGTTAGAACAGCTTTGTGTGGATCATACCGGTATGTTTTCAAGTCACCGTCTTCAGCTGTTACAAGTTCCCCTTAAAACATGGTTTCTTTGTATGCACTCCTAAGTATTTTAGTTTCATATTTTGATATAGTATCTCTTTATGATTAGAGATCCCCCTCAAAAGCTGTGAAACTGTCACCTAACCTGAGATGTTGCCTGCATTGCCAGCCGATGTGCCTTACGTTATCATTGGCTCTCTGTCTAGTCAGAGCTGGAGAAGCAGTTTCTTGCAAAGTACAGTTCAGCTCCTTCTAATGGGATCATCAAAAGTCAGCAAGAGCTTTTTCTTCTTTATATCCCCTTGATGTGGTTTAACCCCAGCCACACCTAAAAACACCTAAGCACCGCACAGCCACTCACTTGTTCCACCCCAGTGGGGTGGGGAGAGCATCGGAAAGGGAAAAGTGAGAAAACTCATGGGTCGGCATGAAAACAGTTTTATAGCAAAAGCCATGCATGCAAGCAAAGCAAAGCAAGGAATTCATCCAGCACGTCCCATGGGCAGGCGGGTGTTCAGCCATCTCCAGGACAGCAGGGCTCCGTCACGCATAACAAATACTTGGGAAGACAAAGTGCCATCACTCTGGATGTCCCTCCCTTCCTTCGTCCTCCCCCAGCTTTATATGCTGAGCATGATGCTGCGTGGTATGGCACATCCCTTGGGTCAGCTGGGGTCAGCTGTCCCAGCTGTGTCCCAGCCCGGCTCCTTGCGTACCCCCAGCCTGCTCGCTGGTGGGGTGGGGTGAGGAGCAGAAAAGGCCTTGGCTCTGTGTGAGCGCTGCTGGGCCATAAGGAACACATCCCCGTGCTACCAACCCTGTTTGCGGCACAACTGTAAAACATGGCCCCGTACCAGCGACTGTGAAGAAAATTAACACTATCCCAGCCACAACCAGCACACCCCTCAACAGCTAATGACAAAGAGTACAGCAAAATAATGGCTTTGCTTAAAAATAACAAATAAATAAATGTATAACAGAAATCAAGATGCTTGCATATATGCACATAGCATTATATAAACATAAGCATCACTTACTAGGGCTATTAAACTATGCTAAAATTTCATTAGGCAAGTGTTAACCTTGGCCGAAGGCCAGACTCCCCCCCCAGTGCTGCCACTGCCCCTCCTTGACAAAACGGGGTGAAAAAGCTTGTGGGTCAGTGTGAAGGCAGGGCTGTCACTTCCCAGTGACTGTCACTGGCAAAACAGACTCCACCGATTAAAATACATTTGGATAGTGAGAAACAAAGACCCTAAAACCGAAAAGGACACGTCGGCACCCCCCCTGCTCAAGCTCTGCTGCGCTCCTTCCCTGCCACCTCCCCAGGCAGCACGGGGAGGCTGCGGTCTGCAGTCGGGACGTAGCAGTTTCTCTCTGCTGCTCCTTCCTCGTCCCTTTTCCCTGCTCCAGTGTGAGTCCTCCCCCAGGCTGCAGTCCTTTGGGGAAAATCTCCTCCAGCCTGGGCCCTCCATGGGTCGCAGGTCCTTCGGGAAGGATCCGCCTGCTCTGGCACGGGGTCCTCCGCAGCACTGCGCTGTGGGTATCTGCTCCAGCATTTTTCTCTCCAGGGGCTGCAGTCGCTGACCTGGGTGTTCGTTTGCGGGGCTGGTTTTCGCATGCTTTTCCCCTTCTCTGCCCGTTTCGCCCTTTCCTACATTTGTTTTTCCTGAGGAGCTGCCAGCAGGGCTGAGAGGCTCAGCTGTGCCCTGCGGTGGGTCCATCAAAACCGTCCATGTCCAGCACGGGACGACCCCTGGCTCCTTCTCACAGGGACCTTCCCACTACCGAGACCTGCCACCTGCACCTAATGCAGCAAAGCATTGAACAGCTTATACATTGGGCAGTATTTGTGCAGCTTTGTGTCTTTTCTATCTCAAAACAGGTTCTGCTATTCTGTTGAAACTGCAAAACATACTTCTTGAATATGAACAGAGAATAGAATGTGGGAAAAATCGGTATACAGCTCTCTTGCGCGAAGTAAGGGAATTGGAAGATGAAAAGAGGGAGTCACGGTTCAGAGCGGAGAAGACTCAAAGATTTGAAATCCATATTGGCTCACCAAGAAGCAGAATGGAAAAGTGATATCCAAAGCCTTAAGTATGTAAACTTGTGGTCTGATAATGTATTATCTTGTCAGTGGTTTTATTCCAAAAGACTCTGATGGTGCAGGCAACAGGATGAGAAGTTTCCAGTCTTTTGGGTTTGGGTTTTTGGAATCCCGTGGGCCAGTTATGCTATGAAGTACATAATATGAGAGGGGGAAAATGTCCAGATATCAGCTCCATGTACAATGTTCTGGATGTTGTTTTAACTTTGTTTTCTAGCAAGAGAAGAAAACAAGAGAGTGTGTATGGGGAAATCAGATTTATAAGAGAGATTTGAGATACGGGTTGTCGCTGTTTTTTCGTTTTGTCCTTATGGCTTCAGTTGGCCTATAATACTAGGATTTCTGGTAACTCCACCCAGTGCAAGTCAGACCAGAGCTTAGAGCATTTGTTTGCTTACCTGTTTGTTTGTTGGAAAGGTCACGTTTGGGATTGCCCCTTTCCCCACACTCCTGAGCTAGACCCGGCGGTGTGAGGTTTCTCATCGCTGTTGACATCACGTCAGACAGGGGTGGCCAGCAGGCACCGTAGGCAGTTCAGCAAGGACAACTGCAGAGCCCTGGCCTGGGAGGGGAGATCTCCTTGTGGTGATCCCCGGTGGGATGGCGTGGCTGGGGAGCGGCCCAGGCAGAGAGCGAGCTCAGCAGGAGCCACCGTGAGCTGGCAGCTGGGGCGGCCCGCAGCGGCCTGGGCTGTATGGAGGGCAGCAGTGCCAGGGCACTGGGGGCAGTGAGTGCCCACCCCTCCGCAGGGCTTGCTGAGCTGTGTCTCGAGCCCGGGGCCCGGTGTTTGGCCGCCCAGCCCAGGAGATCTTGCCCAGTCCGTGTGAGGTCGGCAGGGAGATGCCGGGCTGGCCCGGGGGCAGGAGCACCAGCCCTGTGAGGGGAGGCTGCGGGAGCTGGGCCTGGGGGAGTTGGGCCTCCCAGCGCGGGGGAGGGGAGTACGAAGAAGACGAGGCCGGTCCCAGCTTGGCCTGGGTTTGACTTCAGCAGGTGTTCAAAATCCTCAAACATCTGTCAAGTATAAAGAAGTAATATTTTCCTTCTAAATGAATTCTCCAAGCAGCGTTTAATTTATACTTTCAAAAGTTACACTTTTTATGAAATTACACTAGAAATTATATGTAAAGCTTTTTCCTTGCAATATATGCCATTCAAATACAAATGTTTGTCAGTCTTTCAAGTAATTTTAGTGGTGGTTGATTCTTGTTTTGCAGAATTTCTAAAGGAGGCTTTCAAATGGCAGTTCTTCCCTTACGTTGATACTTGGTTTTTATTTTTTTCTTCATCATTGCAAGTATATCGGAAAAAATAGTCAAGATAAGGATCAAAGGCAAAGCTGCTTTCTTGTTTGGGTACCGTGGGCACACCATGGACCGTTTTTTACCATGTCAGTGCTCATTGCTGATTGTTTCAGTTGGTAAAGAAGCTGACCTTCCATAAGGCTTTCCTTATAAATCACCTTCAAAATGAAATTGCTGTAGTTTCTCCCAGAGGTAGATCCACTGAGGTTTAAAACTGGTTTTAACCGTATTCAGCTTAACCCCCATGCATTTCTGAATCTGGTTTTGAACACTGACATCCTTCTCGAGTAAACAGAAGCTGCTTGTTCTGTCTGTGGGCAGCCTTACAGAAGGCTTGCTAAAAAATTGTTGGGTCTGCCATAGATAAGTGGCGTGCTGATTCACCAGTATTACTTCTAGTCACTGAATCCGTAATATGTAGGCTCAGTATACAAAGAAAATGTATATTAACCATAGTAAAAGTTTATGATGCTTTGATCTGATGAGACAAAAAACTCCTTTTTCAACAAAATGGCTTTAATATGAAGATGATTTATTTTTTTATTATAGAAGTGTACACACTAGTGTGCATTTCCCTATGTAAACTTACAAAAAACTGGTAAATCAATCAATGGTTTATTTCCATATCTTGTACAACTGATACCATGGACAGTGGAATGAAGTTAGAATTCTTTAAAAAGTTGAAAAGTGCAGTAAAAATATGGAATCTGAAAACATTTAACATTTTTTTTATCGTTTGAGTTGTCTCTGCAAGTTCATCATGTGGAACATCTACTTTTATATCAGTGCTTTTGTTTCTCAAATACTCTGTTAAATCTCAGATGTTCTTTGAAACAAGAAGCAAAGAGACTTAGAGTAGAAGTGCTCTGTGAGAAAATGAGAGAAAAACTCCAAAGGAAAGAAGATCAATATTGTAAAGAAAGGGAGGAGAAACAGAAACTTGAGTTACACTCAAGGAATTTAGAAATGGAGATAAGAACACTGAGAAAGCTCTTGAAACAGGTATATTAAATGATTAATTAAACACTTTCTTTTCTGCTTCTTTTCACTTGTATTCCAGTATGCCTAGAGAAGGAGGTGCTTTGTTCATGGAAGAGGCATTGGATAACTATTGCCAAATTTTGAGAGCAGTAGGGAACAGTTGGTTCACAATTGGTCTGTTGTTCTTTTTTTTTGCTTTGCCAGTTTATTATTCCTTTTTTCCTTTTTCAGAATTTAGGTTTCATTTGTATTTCAGGCAAAGCCTGACTTTTTTCTAAATTACTACAAAACATCCTGTATTTCTTCTCAAATTTTCAGAAGAAAATTAAAATGTATTCTTTATAGGTGGATTATCATAGCTGTGGGGAATCAAAAATATTTTCAAGTATTCTGGGGAGAGTGGGAAGATGTATTTTTCTCGAGATGCAAGCAGTTGTGTTACTGTAGGTTGAAGAGGAACATGATGAAACAGAGACACAGCTCTCTCAGGAAAAGAGTGCCAGAGCCCTTCAAGAAGGAATTTTGAACAACCACCTTGGGAGACAAAAGGAACTAGAAGAAGAGACAAGAAGATCTATAGGAAAAAATTCAGAGGTAAGCAGATTTTTTTTCTAATAAGTCAGATTTCACCATATTTGTTTTAAAGTCATAATAAATCTTATATAACTTTTCCTGTTTCTTGATGGTTTATTTACAGTTTACCAGTGTAACTTAACTGTGTAAATACCTTTCCTGTTTTCTCTTATGTCTTTAAAAGTTCTGGAAAGCAGCATCACTCCTTTATGTACCTGAATTACTCGTGCAAGTCGGAAACTAATAGAACACACTATTTACCCCGTTTCTTAACCTATCTGTTATTTGTCATTTCACAGGCATTTTATTATCACTTTTTAGGGTTTCTAGCAATGAAACACCTAGCTACCTAGGTCAAGGTTGACCAGGAAGAAAGTTGTTTGACAGTGTTTGTGTTTCCATTGCTTTTTTTTTTTAAATTAGTTATTCCCTTATTGAACTTACTTACTTCAAGTATGCCTTTCTTTTCCACCTCCACATACTGAAATTTTATGATCGAATATCAGCAATGAATTCAACTCTCTGTAGGAGTTAGAGTAACTGGAGGAGAAAAAGCAACCATAAACACTGTATTAAAAAAGATCTTGAAAAGAGTTTACCGAATTTCCTAAGAATGTGCGGTGCTTGGAAGCCTTGTTTGCTCTTGGCTGTGCTGCCCAGTAAATGTAGGGTGAATGTGTTTAGGTGGAAAAAAGTTATACATATAATAAAGAGGAAATATACAGGACTATTGCATTCTGGGGGTGATTGAGTTTTATAGCTAACTTCCAGTAACACAAAAGGGTAAGTGTTCAGAAGACATTTGAAAAGGAAAATACCCTTTCTAGCCTTGTTTTTATCAGATCTGTAGCACAACTAATTCAACCTTAAAGGCAATATTATAAAGACATGCACATACAAGGAAGCACTGTCATTTTAAAGCTTTACACTTGAGATATTTTAAATAATTTTATTATTTGGTTGTTGGTTTAAGGGGGTATTGTGTATTTGGGATGTTCACTTAGGTTTTAAGGATATGTTACACTTCCGTTGTGTACGTACATTGTACATGTGCGTGGGTTCACAGAGTAGCTTATTGCCTGAAACTTCATCTTTGAAATCATGCTTCAGTATTAGAAATGTTAAAATGCAGTTTATTGCTGAAGTTTTTTTGTAGAGTCATTTCCCAATTGGCTATTTATTCATGTTCCCTGTCATTCAGGAATCCAACACTGAGAGAGAAAAGGATCTGTTGTACAAGAATCAGTTACTACAAGATGAGATTGCTGTGCTAAGGCTAGAAATCAATCAAGTAAGACTTAGGCACCAGGAGGAGGAAGGAAAATCTTTAGAGGAAAATGAGACCTTGAAAGAAAAAAATGAAGATCTCAAAAAGGAACTTAAACTGAACAAGGAAGCATTAACACAAACGGTTCTTCAGTACAATGCACAGCTGGACTTACTAAAGACAGAATCTGCAGTGCTGACTTCCAAACTTGAGCAGACAAACGAAAGTAAAGACAGACTAGAGACAGAAATCGAATCATTTCATTCCTGCCTGAATGCTGCTGTTCAAGAACTTGAACGTCATCGGTCATCAGAAAAGGATGCTGAACAAAGATTTCACAGAGAACGTGATGAATGGCATCGCTTGCAAGACAAGCTCCATCATGACCTCTCCGACACGCAAGAAACCAACAAGAGCTTGTCTCGGCAGCTGTGTAAAGCTGAAAGCAAAGCTAATAGGCTAGAAAATGAGCTTCACCAGTTGAAGCAAACCCTCAGAGAAAAAACTTTGCTTGTAGAAATGACACAAAAAGAATTAAGTCAAGCCCAGCGTCAGGCAAAGGAATGTGATCGTGCTCAACAACTTGAGAAAGATTCAGTAAGCGAACTTGTAATAAAACAGGAGTCCTTGCAGGAGCGATTGGCCCAGCTCCAGGGTGAAAACCTTTTACTGCGTCAGCAGCTGGAAGATACACAGAGCAAGAGGATCATGAAAGAAGAAGTAGTGAATGATGTGCAGGACTGGTTTAATGATACTCTGAAGAAACTCAGAGCTGATAGAGAAAAGCAAGTTTATCTCATAGAAGAGCAAAACAAGGATTTAAATGCCAAGCGTACTGATTTAAGGGAACAAGTCTTCAAATAAGAGACCGACAAAGTAGAAAGAGAGGTAAAGGATATGCTTAGAAAGAACAATTTAAAGTTTGTCCGTTCTTGAAATTATTTTGTTTCTACAGTGTACCTGGTATGTTATGTGCATGGGACCAAAGAATACTGATTTGTTCTGGTTTGTTATGTTTCTCTCGGAATTGTGGAAGGTTTTGGCAAACGAGATATTAGCCCTCAGATCTAAGCAGAGAACAGAAAAAAGGTATCCAAGTCTAAGCTTTGATCAAGAAAGGTGATTCTTCTTACTTAGTTCATAAAATGTTGAAGAACTCCAAAAGATCAGATTCCTCTAGAAGCCCCTGCCTGCTGGTTGGTGGAAGATCCCATGAAAGCTTTAGATGGGTCAGTGTTGTCCCATGAAGTGCATACCTACGTAATCCCTACTGTGAGCAGAGGCACTGCCAAAAGTGTTCTCCATCATCTTTTCCACCTTTTTGTCTAGAAGAGGATGGCCTTTGCTTCAGCGAGGGCATCTGTTTCTGTAGTTACGTATTGGTCTGTTTGATGTGAAACCTGAAGTGATGGAATATCCTCAGGAATTCTGTCCCATGCCATTCTATGGAACGTGGCTAACGGATAGAGACGTCCAACAGCTTCTCTGTGGAGAACGCTAGATGCACAGACTGTACGTAGGTATTTTTCCTGTGCTCTGTGTGTGTGATACATCTTTCTTTTCTCTTTTGAAAGTGCGAGAGTGAAAGAAAGGAAGTGAAGAAGCTGGTAGAGTTGAAACACCCAGTTGAACTATGTCTGGACCAAGAAATGAAAAGAAACCTCGATCTGCAGAAAGACTGTAAGAGGTACGGCTTTTTAGCGTGGTGAAGAGGTATCCCTGAGTAGAAGTCATGCTTTATTGAACTGTAATGTAAAAAACAGGTGTACCTAACTGTGAGCAGATGCCGGCCTCGTGTTAGGTTCTTGCAAGGTACTTCTGTACACCAGCCCCTAGTTTTCAATAGCTGCCAAAACAACTGCAGATGCAGGTTGCCCTGCAGTTCTCTGGGGAAAAAGGGAGTCTTTCATTCCTCTTTTCAGGTGAAATCTGGACTCTCCAAGTGTATGTGGCACAGGAATACTGGTTTTTCCTGGTAATTCCTGGCGTGTCAAGCACGTTAAAGGTGAAGCAAGCCGTGTCTGTGCTGTTTACATGAGAGTATGTGAAAAAGTCCAGTTTTGTTCCTTTGCTTCATTGTTTTTGTGACTAATTTGCTGTGCAGGTTGAAGAGGCTGCTGAGCAGAGCTATGAAGAAACTAAGGGTGTATGAGGAGAGAGGGGGACTGTCCCAGCTGAATTTGCAGGGAGAAATGAAGAACAGGTGTTCTGAAATGGTCAATGAAGCTGACAGATTAAGAACAAAGGTGAGCTTTGCTTTGTTTGGGTTATTTTGGTGGTGGTGGTTTTTCTTTTGGAACCTCTGTTCTTTCTTCATACTTCTTTTCATGTTGTTTGACTTTTGTTTTCTTGGCTGTATTTCTGAATTGATTTGACTGGTTTTTGACGTTCCTTCTATGGCCACAGTAGTAGACGACTGTAATACTGATGTAGTTCTTAAGGGTAAAGGTGGAAGTGTTAGGTACACAGCAGTATCTGCGAGAGCACGTCAAGGGCAGGCTGTCCTGCAGAGGAAGGGCAAAGCAAGAGCCACAGCAAGGCTGGCAGGGTCTGTGACCACACAGGCCAGGGATCAGCCCCACAGGCCCTCACCAAGAAGAGCAGAAGAGTTCTGGGGACAGTAAGCAGAGTGTGCCAAGAGTGCAGATCACCAGGCCAGTCCCTAGGGATGGGCAGGTCTGCAGCCCTACTGGGACGTCACGTCCATGGGTGAGGGCCAGGGCTGAGAGCAGTGAAGGCCCAGCACAGGCCTGGCTGCAGCTTGAGGCCGTGGCAGCATCGTCGGGCTCCGACGGATGCATTCCCTCTCGGAAGAGAGGGGAGTAACGCAACCATCACTCGGAACAGCTCTGTGCAGTTGGCCTTGCCCAAGGTCACCCCCTGAAGCCTGTCTCGGGCACGAGTTGAGCAGGAGGCAGGTGGGGGTTTGCTTTTCGGAATGGTGTCTTTGCTTCCCAGGGCACAATGCAGTGTGAGGCGATGCGGAAAAAATGAATGCAGTAACTTATTGCTTACTAGTAGCTGACTCAGTCCGTCTTTCCTGGTCTTGGAGACCCAGAAGCGCTTTTGAGGTTGCTCTGGCTGTTTGGTAGCATGGAACCTATCTGCTTCTCTGCTCATTACTGAGATTTGTTGCTAAAGTAGCTGTGTTTCAAAATTATGCTCCTTTTTAGAAGATATTATTGTAGAATGAGTCAACTGCCATGACAGTGGCTCATTTTTAGTTCACAGGTTAGCAGCATATTTGTGTTCCTGTTGGAAGAGTTATTTTGAATGACAGGGAATGGAATTACGTTCAGGCAATTTTAAATAAGTGTAAGTTTCTACTTATTTTAGAGACTTTTTCAAGTGTTGACTCTGCTGGTTTCCCCCACTTTTTTAAAAACAAAAGATGATGGGATATCATGTTTTATGGTTAATAGGTATAGACGATGGATGTTTCTGGAGGGGGAAAGAAGGGGATAGAGCTGTAGTTGACCATTGGGACCTATGGGAAGTCTGATATTTCCTGGAAATCTTTTGAAAACAAACCGTAGCTTTGACCTAAAGAGACCATCTTCTGCCACCACTGCTGCAAAAGCGGTGTTCTGAACCACTACTTCCAGATCTATTAGCGTAATGGAAGGAAAGGGTATCCGTTTCTTGTCTTGTCAGTTCTGTGACGAAGCTTTGACCGTGTGACAGCATGTGACAATTCCTCTGAAGCGTGACCCATGGTTTTTTTTCTGATGAAACCAGAATGTGGCTGTGATGTAACTGGGTATGGGTGTGTTTGATTTCCTATGATCGTATGAACATCTCGCAGAAGAATAGCCCTAGTGCTTTTCAGCCTAGCCCTGTGGGTGTAATGCCGCTGGTTTGGTACCTCTTGGTCTGTGACCCACTGCAGAACTGAGGAAGGATGGGAACCTGAGGAATGCTGTCAGAAATGATGTGAAAGCTGTTCTTGTTTTAAAAGAAGAGCCTGGTTTCACTTTTGTTTTAACACTGAATCAGCAGATGGTAAATACAGTGTTGATGGCCAACTCCTTTACAATTTTCACAGATTTGACTAATTTTGGATCCCTCTGAGTTCCCTGGTTTTTTTCCCCTTTCCTGTCTACAGGTTGATGAACTTTCCCAGCAGCTGGAGATAAAGTCTAAAAAAGGCATGCAGCTAGAAGCACAAAATCATGATTGTCCACCATGCGTGGGAACCATGAAAAACTGGAAAAGAGCAAAAGCCAGCTGAAAGAAGAGGTGGCTAATCTCAAACACCATATGGAGACAAACGTGGTGGATCGCAGCCAAATAGAACTATACAAAAGAGAGGTGGAAGAACAAGCTGCACAAGAAATAAGACAAAAACTACAAGAAGTCAATCTGATTTTGCAGGTAAGTTAATTTCTTATGTGTGTCTGTTAGAGACTTCTGTTTTGGTTGTCATTTTTGGGGGTGGTGGTGGTGCCTGATTCCATGTGTTACGCTGTACTTCTGTTTTTCCTGAAGGGCAGTGGGAGAAGAGAATATGGTTGGGCAAGATGCTTTCATGTGTGTGCAGTGTGCCTGCAGGCCCTGAATCAAAAACTTGCCCAAGGTGGATTTTCATTTTGTAGTTCTTGGAGGGGTATCACTGTCCACTGGTCTTGTTCTCATTGTTTAGCCTTGAACGGGTATTGCAACTTAGAGTTGTCACAGCCAGCCATACACATCTTCCTTAGTCATTGCACAAGGGGCAACGCTCAGAAAAGAAGTCACCAAAGCTGCAGGGTGGGGGCTGGGGGTGCGGCATCTCCATAATTTCTTTGAGGAATGCTATGCCCTGTCCTACAGAGATAGTGTTCCTTCATCAGTAGCTTTGATGAAGAATAGTGCTAAGATGGGGGTTCTTTCTGAATGAAAATAATCATTTAGTGTGGTAGTTCCAGGGTTCTGCCCTGGTCACTGATGGCAGTGAGGAGGCACAGTTGCCTCGCTGAATAGAGCTGGGCCCTTGAAATTGGGTACGCGCAATTGACTGGCGAGGAGAGTTCTCTTTTTCTTTGCGGTGGTTGAAAGTGTGTATCTACTTCAGATGCAGGCAGCCTCCCAGGACACATTAGAACAAATCAGAGCCAGTCGTCATGCTTTGCTGACAAACCAGCTAGAACACAGAATTGGAGACCTCGAACGTGAATTGGACAGGATAAAAAATACCCAACGAGACAGTATTTTTCAAAAAGAATCCGCACAGGCAGAAGTGGAAAAGTACAAAGACCTGTATCTGGAGGAGGTAAAAAATGGAAGATGCCTAGCAAAAAAACTGGAAAGGTGTTTTTTTCACCCTGCTTTTTTGGGGTGATAATAAGATACTACTTTTTCCTCAAGCAGTTTTCTTCATTAAATACCTTTTCTGTATCTGGTCAACATTATGCATAAGATAGCATATTTGTGATGAAAGTACCTTAAGGCTCCCCCCTGTTCATTGGAACTATCTTCATTTCTCTTCAGTGTTCCAGCAGTAACACCACTGATCATAGGCGTTAATAGGATATTTTTGAAGTTGAGTTTGTTTTAACAGGCAGCCTTTTTGCCAGTCTCTAATCTCCTCTTCTTATTCTAAGTATGGCAGAAAAGATAATGTCATGTCCTTTACTGCTTGAATAAGGATAGGCCCTTTAGAGAACGGCATTTGATGCTATGAAGAAGAACAACAAAATTCTTTTGGCTTCCATTTTAGCAGCATGTCATAGGTTTCAGCTTTCTTTGGGAAAGGAAGGGTAGCCCAGAGTTTTCCTGTTCTCCAGTAAAGAAACAGTTGCAGCTCTCAGCCTCTCCATATAGCTCACAAGGTCCAAGCCCTGCAGCATCTTCATGGCCATCGTAGCCCTGGAAGCTGTATGATATCTGTTTGGAAATTCACTTCTGTGTGTCACAAACTTGATGGAAAAAAAATGTAGGAGTAACAAGTATCATCAAATGTAGACAACAGCATATAGCGTTTGGACTGTGACTCTTAAATTAAGAGATGTGATTCTTTCTTGTAAAGGCTTCTGAAGGCGGAATCATAAGTGAGAATAACTTAATTGGTAACAATACCCACTTTCTAGGGGAGAAGAGGCGTAAGTGCTCCTTTGTAGTGATCCAGGCTGATTCCAGCTACATAATAAACCCCAGAGCACTTGCTGCGTAGAAGCTGTAGCTGCGGTTGTTTTTCTTAGTACACAGTTTGCAAGAAAAAATTGTGTGTGCTTTTATATTTTTATAAATGTGTGTCATGGTATTTGCAATAACAATAAAGAAAAGTTTTGGCATCATCTGTAGGAGCTCTTTCAATTTCCCATCTTAAGGTGGGGAAAAGAATATTGGCACACGATTTTTTCTATACAAATGGTGTATGTCAGTCCTGCAGCAGCTGCTGGTGCAGCTCTTCTCTCTGTGAAGTTGCAGAAGCCAGCCTCAACTGGCTGATTTGTCCCTGTGGGTGGCATTTGTACATATCTCAGCATGTAGCTGACATTCTGTTCGTGTGTTAGATGATAAACTTCAGCCATACCTTCACTGCAATAACTGCGCTAGGCTTTCTTGCTTTCTTCCTGTGTATTTTGTTAAATGCCCAGTAATAATCCAGCTGGTGAGTTACAAATTGTTTTGTTAACGTTGCTGAGCAATGAGGCAGCTGCAGCCCGACTGACCAGAAGTTTCTCTTCAGTAAAAATCAAACCCCAAACCAAGGTGTGTCTATTTGGCATTATATTTTTAGGTTTTCTCTCATTATGTGTGGATTTTAAGAATGTTTTAGAAGTTTAATATTAGAAAAACCTAACTGTTAAAATATTAACTATATTTTCTGTATAATTCTAGGTACAGCAGGAACTAGATGAAAAAATCGCTAAAGAACTTAAACAAGGTAATGTGTCACTGTGTTAGGGGCATTTTTAAGGAAAAAGAAGAGTGTTCCTAACTCTTGAAAGTAATGGCTTGAAAGCTGTCAAGTTCCTGTGCTAAGCACAGGGAGGTTTTTCTGCTAGCTTTCCAGTTTAGACTTGCATGTGAACATTTCCAGCTTACCAAAAGATTGTGTAGAATGTTATGCAGTTGCCTGAAAAAGACAAGTGCAGAGAAAACTAACCCACTTCCTCTACACGGGTGCACTTGGCTTAAGCTGAAGTCACGTTTTTCTAGAGTGAATCCTTGAGCACAAACGTCAAACATAAAAGAAGCCCTGAGAGAAGATGTTTATAGACTTCAGCCATCACTGCTTCTTCCATGTGCATCAGTTGCATTCCGCACTAAATCATACCGTGCACATTCTCTGCTGTTGGACCTTGATTTTTGCTGTTTCTTATTCATTGCTTGTATTTGTAGCTTATATGTTGCAGTCTTTTTTGAATAAGCAAGAAAAATATAATCAGTGATGAAAGATACCCTTTCTTTAGGAAAAAATCATTTAGTAGCACTTAGGCAAACATAAGATGAGTTGAATGCTTTTAACACATAGCATGAAACATGCTCTATAATATGAGGCCAGGTGTCGAAAGAGGAATTCCACCTGTTTCAGGGTAGTCGTTCCTCCAGAGTCACTGCTTTGCTTTGCAGTGACTGGTGCTATTTCAAAGCAGGTGGCCCCTGCGAGAATTTCCTTCTGTTCCTGCATGCTTTTAGTAATACAGAAGTGTTCAGCTGTAGCTTCACAGCTCTTTCCGTGTGTCTGAATGGACACAAAGCCATTGCATTTCATACGGGTGCATTTTGAACCTGATTGTGCATCTGCTAGGTGTCATAGAGTGCGTTTGGTTTCAGGACCTTGACTGAAAAACGTGGCTGGAGAAGAATAGTAAAGGTGGGCTTGCTGTCATTGAGTATGTGTTTTTGTGGAGGAAAGAGGGTTTTGCCAGGGTGAGTTACAAAGACGCCCCTCAAAGAAAGTGCCAGGCTAGGAGACTTGTCCTGGCCTGACTGCACTGCAAAGGTGTTTGCGTTTTCACCGGCGGATTCTTTTTAAGTTTGTCACAGAGAAGGCAGAAGCTGGTTTTTAGGAGTAGAGTTCCAATAAATCACTGCTCTGAACATTCAAGGAAAACAGATATTTGAGGTTCGAGAGGTCCGCAGGGGGGCTCAGTTCAGCACTGCTGTAAGCAGGAGTCATTTGTGGATTCCCTGAAGATGTTCAATGTGTAGCCTATAGAATTTCTTTCACTGGCTTTAGAAATACTGTTGACTGGTAAGCAAATGTGGAAAAAGATTGTTTCTTCCTTTGTGCCTAGCCCTTTGATTGTTATGATCCCTTGGAAGTTTTTAAATCTCTTTCTGGACTGTAGTCTCTCCAGTTATCCATGATGTTTTCATAGTGACTGATTTGGCCCTGTCTAGTGTAAAAGCAACACCGGGATCTTGTTTCTCTTCTCCCTAGTTACTGCTGAATTTGAAGCTGGATCTGCTGGAGCTTCTCCCATGGTATTTTCTGATGGATCTTCAAAAAGTATCCATGTTGACCAGGATCCCCTTTGCAGGGCAGTACAGGAGTACCGTGATGTTTTAACCAAAAATTACCTGATTTGAACAAAATGCTGGGAAAAAAGCTCCGGAAAGGATTTTGTTTACATAGTGTATCTATAGTTTCTCATCCCACAGTTCAGATGTGAAAATGTGTTTATTGCAGTCCGAATGTGAATTCTATTAAATGGATGTCAAGCACATTGCACTTGCCTGTTGGTTTATTGATACATAGGTGTTTTATTTTGCACTCACCATGAGAAGCACACCTATTTTTGTCTGACTAGCAGAATGACTCACCTTGATTCTTGAGCTTGACAGAATTGTCAAAATGTTTCTTATTAACGTAGAAGCATTATTTTTTCTCCACTGATGTTCTGTGTTTTAACAAAAGCATTCCCTTTGTTCTGCTTAATCCTTTCACCCTGTGTGTTTTTAATGTTTCCAGTGTTACTTTAATGCTTAGGACATCATTTGATGTGATTTGAGCCTGCTGCTTCAGTCCAGATGCCGTGACTGTTTCTGCCGATAAAGTGAAATCTTTACCAGTGGTCATGCTGGAGGACAGGGCACTTTACGTTGCTGTCCCCTTATGCACCTTAGGTTTAACATTACTGTGAGTGTGTAGCAGTGCCAAGAGAGTTATGTGGTGGGTTTGGTATGTTTGTTTTGGATCACAGAACCACAGAACGGGTGAGTTGGAAGGGACCTCTGGAGGTCATCCGTTCTAGCTCCCCTGTTCAGGGAAGACCACCCAGAGCTGGTTGCCCAGGACCATGCTGGCTTTTGAGTATCTCCCAGGATGGAGCCTCCATGGGCAGCCTGTGCCAGTGCCCAGTCACCCTGATCGGAAAGAAGCATTTCCTGATGTTCAGCCCCAACGCTCTGTGTTTCAGTTTGTGCCCATGGCCCCTCACGGTATTCATCTTGGGGTTCGTATTAAAGGTCGCTGCAGCTGTAGACATTCCCAGTTACTACATCAGCAGCTGTGCTGTACCTGAAACACTTCATGTGCGGGAAAAATGAATGTTAAAATATTAACTTCCAGTCTCCTCGGTACTTTCCAAACCTTGTATGATAGGACAGCCAATCTTTTTGTTGCTGCTAGCAGCTGATGATATGGTGGCGGTAGCCCAGTTGGTAGCCAGTGTTCTGGGACATTTGTGTCAATAAAATAAGCAGGTTTACTTATTTCAGGGAGTTACCTGTTACTGAAGATCTGGATTGTCATTTCCTGTCCACAGAAGTCAGCGGTGATCAGAAGAGGATAGAACAAAGTCCCAGTTCTGGGAAAGGAAGAATAGTTGTCCCAAGATCAATTAAGACTGGAAAAATTTGGGGGTTTTACCCACTAATTCAAGGACTTGAGTTAACAGGCAGTGAGGAAAGCAATGAATGTTGCTGTGACGCTGTTCCTTTTTACATGAATACATACTTGTGAAGTTAATATACTGTATTTAATTCAGATATTGTTTCAATTTGAAATTTAATAAACTTTGTCATCTAGTATATGTCTTTCTTTTATCATTCCCCTTCTTGACATTGCTTTCTACCCCTTTCCCTAACCGTACAGCTCTCCAGAGCGCCCTGCTCCTTTCAGCTCTGGAGGCCAGGCAAAAGGCCACCATGTGTGTATGTCCTTTTCCACAATTGTGTTAACACCACGGACTGGTGTTGTGGTATTGCTCATGATCAGTTCCCAGACTTTTCCTGTATTTTAGAGCAATCCTCCTTGTGGTTTGGGCAGAAGGTAGCAGGTGAGCTTCTGGTGGCCGTGAAACGCTGGGAAATCCCACAGGTTTTGATCCCATGGGGAGCCAGCCAATTTGTAGCTGCAAAGGAAAAAGGTGTAACGAGATTTCTCCAGCCTGCACCAGAGTGGTCAAAGAGAAGTTCAGCTTTTGCCACTTTCTAGTGTCTCTCCACAGAGGAAGCAGGGACAGAACATCTTGACTTTCACGTTGTGTTGTCAGTCACTGTGATAAACTCAGACGTGACCTGTGCTCAAGTTTCTTCACCCGCTCTCTGCTGCCAGCTCTTAGTGAGAGGGGAGAGCTCTTGGCTGGTGGAGCAGCAGAACAGAAATTCAGTGTTGGCATCTGCCATAACCGGCATTGATAGCAGTTATGATGAGGTGTGAGGGGGGTACAGAGAAGTCCAGGCAATTCCTGCACTCGAAAGTCCATCCCCAGTGTCACTGTGGGGACACTCCTGATGAAGCAGGAGAGGGCATGGCACTTAGGGGAGGCTCTGAGGCCTGGAAGACAGGGAATGTCTGTCCCATCTTCAAGAAGGGCAAGACCGAGGAGCTGGGAACTGCAGCCTCACCGTGCTGCCTGGGAAGGTGGCGGAGCACGTACTCTGGGAGCCGTTTCCAAAGATGCTGGGGACAAGAAGTTGGTAGGGAGGAGTCAGCATGAGTTTGCAAAGGGTGAAATCATGCCGCACTGACCTGGTACCTCTCTAGCGATGTGTGAGTAACTGAGTGGACACAGGAAGAGCAGTGCGTGTTGCTTACCTTGACTTTAGCAAGGCTTTCTCTGGCTTGTGCTCGAACAGTCAAGTTCAGGTTCAGGAACTTCCTGATCTCTTTCCAAAGAAGAAAGCAAGGGCGTTTCTTGATTTCTTTGCTCAGGTACATTAGAAACCCTTTTGGGGTCAGTAGCTACAAGCAGGTTGCAGATCTTTGCAATCAGTTGTATGGAATAAACAATTCTGTTTCAGAAAATCTTATTATGCCGGCTGCTTTTTCCTCATGAGCAAATGTGTCAGAAGTTTCCCACGTTTTGCTGTCTTCAATATACCATGTTGAATTGTTGCTACAAAACATTAGTTTTTCAGTTTCTCATTGGCAGAGCAGTGGTTGAGTAGTGCTGCTGGAGCACTAGTATGTCTACCCAGTGAGTCCTGACTTCTGAAACATCCAGGCTTTTGCTTATAATTCGTTGCTGGTCGCTGCCACTCCGCTCCACTGATGCTCTGCAGAGGGAACATAACTCTGGGAGTGTCCGTTCATTGCCAAGAAGTTGCTCCATGCAGCGGGGAGCCCACCGGGAGTCCTAGAGGTGCCAATTAGTTCTCTGGACAGGAGTCTCCAGGGTCTGGTGCCAGCCCAGCATTCATTTTCCTCCATAAGCATGTATCTCTGCATCTCAAGGCTTCTTGCACAGGTTCCAGCAGTAACAGCTGCTGCTGCCATGGGCTGTGTCTGTTCACTGTGTTTGCAGCTGGCTGCGGCTGCTGGCAGAGTGCTGGTGCCATGGCAGCGCTGCTGCTGTCTTGGTTCAGCATCCGCGTAGTTTGTCTTCAGGCCCAGGGTTGGGGCTATGGCCATGGCTGCTGAGCAGTGGGTGTTGAGGAGAGTACTTAACTAAAGCGTGGGTGGCAGATTTTAATTATGAGACATGACCAAGGCTGTGCGTAGTGGGTGAACCGCCCTATTCCACATAACTGTTATTTGCATATTTAAGCAATAACTGCTATTTAAGCAATATTGCTAATTATACATTGCAGCAAGCCATTTTCCTGATTATTCTGATTCTGTAGGTAATCTGAATTAGAATTACTAGTATATGAATGCATGACAGTCTAGTAAGAAAACTGTAAAAATAACAAGTATTAGCATTGTCACGGCAGTATTAAATGGACTACTCCATGAGAGCAATTAATTCATTCCTTGTATTTCATCTAATTATTTAATGAGATAATTTTATATTATTTAAACAGCCCAATTAAATAGTTTAATATTATAAAATACAATGAACAGCCTGCACCCAAAGTGTATTTCATTTACTACTGCTGTAGGAAAAATGGAAAGAGAAAGCACAAAGACCAGAAACTGACATAAAGAGAAAGTTAATTACTATTCTAGATCAGGATTTCAGCGTATGAATTAGAAGCCTACTTAGGAATATTTTAATTACCATAATTGCAATAAGATATTATAATAAAATATTCCCAAATAGAATTCTATTTCTACTTCACAGCTGGGAATTTTTGTTATGATACTGCTTGGGCATCATAGATTTAACATTGCTATTATTAAATAACAGGCTGTCCTGGTTTTGGCTGGGATGGAGTTAACTCTCCTCCCAGTAGCTGGTGCAGCGCTGTGTTTTGGATTTGGTGTGAGAATAATGTTGATAACACAGTGATGTTGTCAGTTGTTGCTAATTAAGTCAAAGACTTTTCAGTTTCTTAGGCCTTGCCAGCAAGAGGGCTGGAGGAGCACAATAAACTGGGACAGCTGACCTGAACTGGCCAAAGGGATATTCCATACCATAGACCGTCACGCTTAGTACAGAAGGTGGCAGGGAGTTGGCGGGGGTGGGTCAACCACTGCTGGGGGACTGGCTGGACATCAGTCAGCGGGTGGAGGGCAATGGTATTGTGCATCACTTGTTGGGTTTTTTTCTCCCTTGGGTTTTATTTCTCTCTCCCACCCCTCTCCTTTTCATTACAATTATTATTGTTGTTGTTATTATTATTGTTATTATTATTATTAGTGGTGGTGGTGGTATTCTATTTCAATTATTAAACCGTTCTTATCTCAGCCCATGGGTTTTACCTTTTTCCAATTCTTCTCCCCATCCCACCAGGAGGGGCAGAGGGGAATAAGCGAGTGCCTGTGAGGTAGGTACTTAGTTGCTGGCTGGGGTTAAACCATGACACAGGCATTAATGATGCCCAATCAGTGTTCTGAAAGTTTTAAAATTCTTTTTAGCATTTTATTAATCAAATTTAATTTGCACTATTTTATTATAGCTCTACTTGGCAGTTAGTAGTACCTCTTCTTGGAAGTTAGTAGTACCTGTGACTATTCCACCACACACACACCACACACCCCCAAATGGCTATATTTAAATTTAGGCAGTCGTGAAACACTGATGATTTTCTAATTTTAATTTTATTTTAAATCTAAATATTTTAATGTTATGTTAGTTCTGGTTTGGAATTTTTTTTTTTTTTTTAATTAAGGAAAACGCTATTTCAACTCTGAAGTCCAACCTACCAGGAAAAACAAACCACATGTACAGGGCTAGATGCATTTAGTACCCAAAACTCAATCAGCAACCACTGGCATCACGTCCATTCAGTGGCTGCCCAACCTGCCAAGCGCTCACCACCACACGTACAAGGCTAGACACATTCACGTATATCGATGAGCTTGTACCAGCACTACATTCTGGATAGGACTGAATGACAATGCAGAATTAAATCCTGTAAGAATCTTTCTCCAAAATATCTTTAGTTGCAAGGTGAATTATATACTGTAAATCATCATCAATGGCTCTACATCTCCAAGACTTTAGGTGTCTCCATCTGACTCTCTTAACAGAAATAAACAACTCGGAAAGAACAGAAACCACCAGAACAGGGTTGAAACAAACAGAAGCATCAGAAAGTGTACCAAGCACCTTAAGTAACACCTAAGCAGCCTGAACAACAATAAATGACAAAAGAAAAGACACCTCAAGAGAGATGTTGAGAAAGACAAATTAGTCCACACAGAGCAAAACAGAAGTCCTCCTGAGAGGCCTGTGCAGGCAAGAGAGGACCCTTCCCTTCTTTCAGAACTCAGGAGGACGTCTGGGCTGACAATGTCCTCAGGGTGCCAGGGACTGAACAGAGGCATCCATTAAGATCAGTAACTCTTTGTCGTATTATATATATAATTTAATGGCTAGGAACTTATGTTTCAAAGATATAACAATTTATCATATCTGAAGCCTTCCTGAGGGGCTGGGGCACTCAGAAGGACGGTGGGATGCTCCCTGGGTGTTGGCAAAGTCTGGCAAAAGCCCCAGGGTAGTCTGGAGAGAAGCGGGGTCCTGCCAACACACAGTAAAGCCTGCTAAATGCCAAGGGGAACTCTGGAGGGCAGCAGGGCCCCTTACCAGCCATGGCAAAGCCCCTCCGAAGGCCTCAGGACACCCTTGGAGCGAGGCAGGGCCCCACCAGAGCATCTGCAAAGTTCAGCCATGGCCCTGGGGCTCTCTCGAGGACAGCTGGGCCATGCCCAGGAGCTGGCAAAGGCCCCAGGGAGCTCTGGAGGAAACCAGGGCTCTGCCTGGGCCCCGGCAAGGCCTGGCAAAGGTCCCAGGGACATGGGAAGGGCAGCAGGGCCCTCTCTGTGCCCCAGCAAACCCAGTGAAGGCCCTGGAGCAGTCTGCGGGGGAGCAGGGCCCCACCCGGGTGTCTACGAAGGAGCCAAATGCACCAGTGTGCTCCAAAGAGCAGCAGGGCCCTTTGTGCGCCTCATCAAAGCTGGCTAAGCCCCCGGAGTAGTCTCCAGCAGTGTGAATGCAGGGGTAGCGGTGGGTTTGAGGTGCGCCACTGTGGTGGTTTCACCCCGGCCTGCAACCAAGCACCACGCAGCCACTCACTCACTCTCCCTGCAGCGGGGTAGGGGAAAACTTGTGGGCAGAGATAAAGAGTGAAGCAAAAGTTGTGCATGCAAGCAAAGCAAAGCAAGGAACAAATTCACCATATCCCATCAGCAGGCAGGTGTTTAGAGCCGTTTCCAGGGAGGCAGGTCTTCATCATGCATAACAGCTACTTGAGAATACAAATGTCATCACTCCAAATGCGCTCCCCCTTCCTTCTTCTTCCCTCAGCTTTATATGCTGAGTGTGACGGCATATTGTTTGGAATGTCCTTCGGATCAGTTGGAAACAGCTGTCCCAGCTGTGTCCCTTCCCAAATTCTGGTGCACTCTCAGCCTGTTTGCTGGTGGGGTGAGGCGAGCGGCAGAAAAGGCCTTGATGTTGGGTGAGCACTGTTCAGCAGCGACTAAAACATCCCTGTATTATCAACACTGTCTTCAGTGCAAATCCAGAACGTAGCTTCATACAATCTACTATGAAGAAAATTAACTCCATCCCAGCCAAAACCAGCACATCTACACACATCTCTTCCTGGTGCATGATCAATTTGCGTGCAGACAGTCCCTTGGGGTTTGCCACTCACTGTTTTACTTCTCTCCGCTCTCTGCTCCCCACAGAGAGGACATGCACAGCAATCAGACCCGACAGAAGGGTCCCCATCACTACCAACACTATGGGTGTCCCGACACGGCAGAGCTGCTCTCCAGAAAGCCCTAGGGACCTTTGCTGGGCTCTGCAGGGACCCGTGCATGGCCCTAATTATCCCTGGGAGTGCGCCAGAGCTTTATCCAGGCTCTGCAGGGGCCTATGTGGGGCCCTAACTGCCCTCCGGAGTGCGCCAGGACTGTAGCCAGGCTCTGCATCTCTTCAGTGGTCCTACCTGGAGCTGCCCTGGCCCAAGCCCACAGCTAGACCTGACTGTGAACAGGGGGCCATCACTCCAGTCTCACAGCACATCATCCCCCCTTCACTGGATCCAGCCATGGCCACTCACCCCATGCCCAATACCTGCAGAGACACGCAGGATTGCAGAGGGCACAGTAAAATGATAATTCATTCATGCACATAAGAAATCCCAGCAATGACTTGGCTTGGAGGCTCAGTGCCCTGGTGCAACAGGACAGAGGGAGAAGAGGCAAGAGGAAAGCAGGAGGAAGGACAGAGGGATGCACAGAAGAGGTGTGGGACAGGGAGCCAGAAAACGGGGGAATGAGAGGAGCAGGACAAGGATGTAAAGAGAGAGTGAGCACCTACTCGTGGTCTCCAAAGATCCAGAGGATGTCTTGTGCACACAGGCCATGTTGAGGAAGGTGATTCAAAGTGCCCCAGCATCATATTCTAGGAGCTTGGTAGCAATGTATTGCTTGAATATGGATACACCAACTGTGTAGAGTGTCTTCTTGGCTTCAAAACTTTGAAGAGCATCTCTATACCTCCTCATCCCTATAGGCCAGCACCCTGGCTGCCAGGGGTGCTCCAAGAAATCAGTCCTCTCCTACCCCAGTCAAAGGGAAAGGGAGCCCCAGGTGCATGCTGGTGCACTCTGGTTCTTCTTGTGTGACCAGGGGAAAGCCATGAGGAAGCGAGATGGCGAACCCACTTTGAAGATGGAAGCCCATGTACATGAACTGAGAGGAAAGACAGCTGTTAAGAAGGGGTCACCCAAGAAGGCTGTCAGTGTAGTCACTGCAGAGACTCAAGAAGGCAATTAATGCTCTCTCAGACACAGAAAAACTGAAATCACCTCCCTTGATCCTGGTGAGGGGAATTCTGGTCTGGCACTGCAAGGGGAAGACAGTGAATACTGTGACCAGGAATGGGAATAAAAGGTCCCTGACATCAGCCAGGAGGAGGAAGGGGATGACCAGGTATACAGGACTATGTGGATTCAATGACCTGGCACATCAGATCCACAGAAGTATAGAGCTTCGGTAGACAATGGTGTGCAGTATATGCTGGTACCATCAGGGTATAGTGGCATAGAACCCATCTGGATCTCCGGAGTGACAGGGGGATGCCAAGAATTGTCTGTATTGATGAGGTGAGCTTAACAGGGGGCAAGTGGGAAAAGCTTTCCATTGTGACTGGCCGAGAGGCCCCTCGTATCCTCGGCATTGCCTGACACAGGAGAGGGTGCTTCTGTAGCCACTGCGAATACAGAAAGATCAAAGAGCTGTCTACCCTGCCTTGCCTCTCCAAAGATCCCTTTGTTGTGGGGCTGCTGTGAGTTGAAGAACAGCAGGTGCCCGTTGCTACCACAACAGTTCAC
>NC_054080.1:6239032-6249032 GCF_017639655.2 Falco naumanni
TTTTGAGAGGAAAGGTTAATGAAATTGCTCAAAAATTATCTTGTTTCTCAAGGTCAGTCGACTCTTCCTATAAAGGTTTATCTTTGAGCTTTCCTCTCCTCTTTTGCTTCAAGCCCAGGGATAAAGTAGCTGAGACTTAAGTATATATAGTTTGAGGCACAGAGATTTTTATTATTAAAAAAAATGCTTTGGAGGACATAAAGAAAAATTGTTCCTGTAAAATTTCAAGAGGAATGGGTAAACCCAGTCATAATCTGATTTGGAAATGTAACTAAACAGTAAGGTTAATGCTAAAGAACCCAATATGTCATCTTTACATCTTACCTCAAATACAGCATTTCAGTAGGCTATTAAGCATGATGGCAAAGCATCTGTTCTTGCAGCAATGCAGAGGGAAGCCTGCCACCTCACAAATACCAGAATAACTCCAGAATTCAAAGTCTTAGTTAAGAACAGACTTACCTCAACCTGGCTGTTTCAGTTCACTGAGTCCTTGGCTAACTGGGGCTCGAGACACTGTGAATGAAGATGAGTTGCATGTACTGAGAATTACACATTCCAGATGCTGTACTACTTGCCATAATATATTTAAAATGACATAAATCCGCATAGCCTCGCAAAGAAAAATGTGCATATTTCATAGTGTTTAAAAAAGCAACACTGCTCAGTCATAGGAATACACCTGGACTCCTATAGGCTTTAAGGTTTTCCTGAGCCAATAGTGTAGGTTAGGAAGGGAAAGTTGTTATTATGCTTTCAGTGGGAAGCTTAAAAATTGGCTAAACATTTACCACAGATAGTGCTGGTTCTCAAAGATGACCATTATTTACCTTCATCCTGCAATGTCGTTTATGCCATTACCTATTCTAAGTTTCTATACTTTTCTGATCATTACTGTCCATGTTCTCTAAACTTCTAGTATTTTCATGTTTCAGAAAATTAGTGCCCTCTGCATGCAGTAAATAGTGGGAATGGCCAGTATTCGAAGTGAAAGGAAAAACATGGGGTATGTAACTTCACAGCAGGAGAGGCTTCCACCTCTTTCCTTACACAGCACTTACATCCACTCACCTTGCATTAGTTAACATTACAGACTGTTTTGCAGCTTGAGTGACAACTCTTCCAGTTCAATCAGTGTATCCAATGTAATGCCGTGTTGGTGCCAAACAACATGTTATAGTGTGTCATACCTTGCACTTTCTTTGGATCAGTTACTGCTGCTCTGAAACGTTTCAGTGAAGTGGAGTAGTTGTTTCAGAGGGTATGATTTGACAATACACTTGATGCTGGATGTAAGTGCTCAAGATGTGGCTGACACAGGTCAAGGGGGCACTTAACACTGCATCACACTTTTATAGTTTGCAGAGGATTGAAGGGGAAATACAAAACTGTTTCACACAATGTTTTCCACGCAGGCTTTAACCTATGATCAGTGTAACACCACGTAATCAGCTGAGGCTGTTTTTCGAGGCGTTGTGTTGCAATGCCAGTTCCCTTTCCTAGTAACCTGGAAGCCATTGCCAGTGAAATCACAGTGTTTTACAGTGACTGTAAAGGTGTTTGAAATGTTCACAGCAGTGGTATCCAGTGTTTTGACTGACTGAATATGTCAACATATAAAATCCCTAGCGTATGACAAAATTGGTCTTTTTTGCTTACAGCAGTTTATTGCTTGGTCACATTACTGTCCAAAGACTAATTTCAGTAATAGCTTTATTAATTTTTCTTGTATTAAAGATGTGGTCCCAGAATTTTGTCTCAAGAATGGCTAGATAGAAAGGTATGCTGTATTTAGTTTCCAAGATAATTTTTGCAAGTCACTGAATAATTATCCAAGTTATTGTAATCTATAAAGTGTTTTGTAATTTATCATCTATTTTTCCTATTATATTGCTGTAAAATTTTGGTTGCCTGAAATGCAATTTTTCAGCTACTTTGCATGCATGGCTTGATGATAAACAATGTTTTCGTAGTGAACGTTGCTGATTAGCTCTTGAGCCCCTAAAAATTCTATTGTCATTTGCATGATAAACCAGCAACTTGCGTAAGCACACTGTAGTAAAGATTTTATGAACAAAACACTGCAGCCCAATGTACCATTTGTCACAATGTCATTTGTATGTGCACAACTTTCCACTTACTGAAGGATCAAACAAGGCTTGCTGTTTTTCTCATCTTCAGCAATGAGATCCTCATACTCATTGGCTTGCAGTTTAAAACTGAGCTTGAATTTCCTGTTAAACTCATGATCTGATCACACACAGCTCCATCAGCTGTAGTTGATGATGAAGAGGTTAACTAGGCTCCAATTGGCTTGTTTAACTCTTTATAAACTATATACAAATGTGACAGACTTAGCAGGATTGATGAGATGAAGATAGCATTTTAGAATGATAGCTCTTGCATTCCCCAAAAGGGGAAAAATGGTTAGGAAATGAGCTCGATAGTGGTGCACACCTGGCAACAGGGAATAGTTAAAGTAAACACCTGCTGATTGCTATATCTGGCCTCAGTCAGCTTAATTTACTATGTTTTTTTTCTGAGATTCCTATGGGACAGAGAGTCAGTGGCTGAGCGATTTTTAGGTTCTGATGACCTCAGAGGTTACTGCTAGCTAAGTCTATGCCTCTTGGCTGATACTGAATTAAAAACCTTCTGGCTGGCTGGCTGTTGATATTTGCAAAAAGTCAGAGCTTGGGAGTCAGTTTGTGTTTCAGACCCTGATCCTGTACACACCAGAAATGGTGCTGTTTATCCTCAAAGTGTTACCCTTGAAATCAGCACAAAATGTGTGAATCTACATGCTTAACCTTCTGCTTGTACACGACCTGATCCTTCTTTCCCTTTATGCATGTAAATGTGGGCCTTATAACCACAAGGAGTGCATTAACAAATTACAGAAATAAACTGTGTGGATATAGCACCTTGTTTAGAAAAATTGTCCTGAAGACATGGATTTCCTCCACCACCCCCAAACTTCCAAGTTTTCTGCAGAGAAAACTAAATATGAGGCCAGAATGAAGTTCCTTACCAACACAGACCTTGGCAAACAGCAGCCTTTAGCCATCTCACAGGAAATACTAAATGCTGGTTTATGTTTCAAACCCAGTTGCCTTTCTTCATATCTCTGTCAGTCGGATCAACAGCCTGAAATCTTTCCTTGAAAAGAGGTGCCTACAGATTTTGTTTTCAGGAGTGAGAAAAAGTCTTCAATAAAAGACAACCATAAATGATAGTTTAAATCTATTTTCTGCTTATGTTTCCGGAGAGTGCTACTTTGACCAGCTGTATACTGTTTTTGGATGGATGTGCATGATTCTCCTCTCATGCTGTGATGCAAAGGAAATATTTTTTGCAAGTAGACCAGAAAAAAGGAAATATTAAAGACTGGGGGTGGGGGGTGGGGTGGGGTGTATTTTTTTTTTTTTTCCTCAGCCTAGGGATTAGACTATGAAAAGCTTTAGGCTCTTTATAGGCCTAAACTAAAGTTTCCATAAACATGACATGAATCTGGAGATTTCAGTACCATACGAATAAATTCCATTTTCCAAAATACAACTAAGTGGAAATCTGGCTCATTGGTTTTGCTTGTATAGACATATTTAACTAGGGTTAGACCCACATCTCCAAAGACCCTGTTGTCTGCCCTAATCAAGTATTTAGATTAAATCTCTTCAAATTATTAAATATAGGCTACCCATCCCTATTGTTACATTGTTAAGGCTATTTCCTGCTGTTTTCAAACTAGGAGACTTACCTCTCATGAGGATCCCATTACAACAGACATCACACCAACTATGCTAGATTTGCACTTTGCAGCAGGGGCTGACATTACATTGATAATTATCCTGGAATCACTGCCTTCACCAGAAAATCACTGTCATGACCAGTGGTTTAAAATTTAGATACTGGTATTTGCCTTTTTCCTTTTCTTGGCTCTTCAAAAAGGACACATGGGAAGTCTTGGAGTACCCTACGCATGTTGGTTTAACTGGCCAGAGCTCGGAAGGACAAGGTCAGCAGAGGAATGCAGTAAGGACATGTGTGGATCTGGGCAAAATTAGTGAAAACAATGATTTCTTGGCTGCTCTTTACCATTTAAAGCTTTAAGGAATGCCAAAGCAGTAATCAGCTCTGTTGGAGACTTGGCTGAGGTGGAAGTCAAAAAACAGAGTTGAACCTTTCAGGTAAGCGTCAGCTGATATCCAGCCCAGTCAGGTGAAGCTTTGTGCCCTTGTAAGGCAAATTGAGTCTCCTATTTAAAAGATTTCTGGCATAACTGAAACGAAATTAAAATGCCTCCAGTCAAATTAGCCAATAAGATATAATTAACATTGGAATGCTTCCATTCTTTGACAATCCAATTATTAATACAACTTTGCAATAATAGAGGAAGAGCATGATACAAAGTTTGGCAGTAAACAACGCTGTACATTACAGGAATAAGATAGAGTTCCTAAGTTCAAACATTTTAAACTCTTTCAGGATACAACCTCAGAGGTTGCCTGTTCCACTTGACTGTTTCAAAAACCACTTCTGAACCTGTAGTGGCAACCACAGAATGCAATTTACGATGCTCAAGTATCAGAAACACAACTTTACTTTGTATTCTAAAGAGCTGATAATCTTAGATACTGTGGGAGATAAAGACTTTCTAATGGCCAATACATATATACATATATTTAAAAAAGGAAAACCAGTTTCCTATGGAACAATCACAGCTATATCTGCCCAGTGGAGGTGAATATGATGAAGTTGCTTTCACACGTCTCTAAACACATTCAAGGACTCACTTCTTATGAGAATTGTAGCTGTTCTTCTACAAATCATCCAGAGAGATGTCTTAGTGAGATACACAACATTTCTAACTATCCTGTACTTTTAAAGTTGTTTATCCTAGTTTGCCTGGATCTTTACTTCATCCTAGTGAAAGTAATATCAACTCATAGAAAGTAGCTGTGAGAGCTTTTGTTGTTTTCAGATTACTGATTTTTACTCTATTCCAAATGTCAGCACTGATACTGTTCATTATTTGAAGCTTGTGAGGCCATAGTCAAGTGCTTCTACTGTAATAAGCCATCTATAGGTAAGTATCATAACATTATTATCTATAGCAATGGGTTTTTATTTTGAGAAGTTCACTTTTAATACAATGGCTCTATTACTTCTACTATGCCTGCTTCCCAGCAACTTGATTTTTTTTTCTGAAAATGGTGTCTTTCTTCACTAGTCTGGTTCAGCTGCTGTTTCCTCAACCTGTGGTTTTATCTTTACAGATAAGGACACATTATTTTTCCAGTCTAGCAGTGAGTTCTCTTCTTTGCAACAACAGATCTAAGGTTGCATCAACAGGCTTAGAGTTTGCAAACATTTTATGGACTCGCTTTTGAAAACAAAACATTAAAAAAAAAAAAAAAAAAAAGTAGTACTCCAAAAGCATGCCTACCACAAGGGAAGACATTTCTCAATATGCTTGGTGGTGCAGTTCAGGTAGGAGTGGGACAGGAAGACGCAATTAGACTAGCTGCGGAGTTCTGCAACCTAGACTAGAATTGGGTTTGAGTCGTGAGATGCATATAGATCTCAAAACCTGAAACCAGGAGCAAAAACTGATTGCAGTCAAAACAAGAAAGAGAGTGTTCCCAGTTAGGGGATGAGTTCTCTTAAGATATAAATGGCAAGGTTTCTGGTTTGGTCTATTTAGAAGATCCATCCAGAGTTTCTGCAAGAACTTATTCCATGGTGAGTTTGGGCTTTTTTTGTCAGGGAAGAAGGAAACAAAAAGGGAGGAGATTTAGCATTACACCTTCTCATCTGCAGCTTGTGCAAAATAACCCCTCTAAATAGAACACATCCCTAAGGTCGGTTAATGGAGGAGGATTCCTTTCCTCTCAGTTGAAGTATGCTGTCCACCTGGGTGGGGTGCATGTTCACTGAATTTCAGAAGATGAGTTGGATTTTTTTACTATCATTTTCTGGCAGTGTAGTTTTGACTATAACAGAATGTAAGAAGTTGTTTTTCAGATAACAGTGTATATATTCCTTGGGCATTATTTGCATTTCACTTTAGCAGCTAGTTGAGTTAGCTAAATTAGGTGATTTTCAAAGTATCAGCTTAATTTAGACTCTGTGAATAGTCTCCTCAGGTGCTTTCTAGTCTACCCATTGAACTTGAAATACTGGTATAAATGCCCCCTCATCCTTCATTCCTACAGTAGTACTCTCAATATTATTTTAAGAACCAAAGTTTGTAGCATACCTTTGTTTCTATATGTGCATATTAAAATACCTGGAACTGTCAATGGAGCAAATCTCAGCAGTTAGTTCAAGTGGCACTATGAGCATGTCCTTACTCTTAATAATCTTAAAATAGTGTCTTCATGAAATTAATATGTTGATGCAATGAAATACAGTCAGTGACAAGGCCCAGGCTCACGCTGAGGGTCTGTTTCTGATTTGTATGTCTAAAAGAGACATGGCCGTATGGAAAACTTGAACAGTCAAGCTAAATAGTGTATTAGCATACAATGTATTTTATGCAAATTTGTCTTTTTCTAAACTGATCCAATATAAATTTATCCAAGCCTACTTTCTAATCTTGATGGATATATTCTAATTAGGAAAATTGACTTGTATCCCAAGTGACATAAATTAAAAACTTAAGGATAAATACACACCTAATTGACTGGTGGCATGCTGAGGATATTTGGTTTGCAGATGAGAATTTTCATGGAGATTATTTGGCAGAAAGCTACGTGAAAATATATTATTGTGACGTGGATTGTATTTTGCCCTGCAAAGAAAGAGTTTTTTAATATTAGTGGTAGCTGAGTTGATTGAAGCGTTAGTGAGTAGCTGATGTTTTTCTATATGCTGTTTGTTATGAAAGTACCTCTGACATATATCACATAATGTTTCCTGTTGATTGATCTAATTATATACACATAGTTTTATCAGAGCTTTGTGAGCCTGGAGATACCCATGTTTGCTTAATGTTCGACAAGCACAATTCAAAACCCTCTAGGCTCACCAGGCCTGTTTCCATAATCCTTAATTGGGAAAAGTAAGCCTTGAGAGTTTTGAAATACCATGCTGAAATTGAGCTCAGGGGCTGGTAACACTAACCATCAAAACTCCCTGTGTAAGCCCGCAAACAATAATGCATAACCCCCTCCATGTGCCACCCCCTCCAGATATTTGGCTGATAGTCTAAAAATATGCAGCTACAATACAATAAGACTTTCAAAGTTTGTTTTGAACAGTAAAAATACTAAATTGGTTTTGTTTTGTTTTATTTTATCTTAGAAAACATAAGAATAAAGTCTTAATTATTTATGATTTTTCTGAAGAATAATATTGTTTTGCTGTTTCCTCTCAAATAATGGTTTATGTTAATTGCTTCTTAACTATCAGAGGGGAACTGTTGTGGAAAACAACCAGGCTGATTAATATACAAAGGTACTTGTGTTTTATCAGATTACATAGTAGGAATATGGTTATGATTGGTGATTCATCATTTTCCTCTTCATCCATCTCAGCTGCCTTTCTGAATTCTGCACATTACTGAAGGGTCATGTAGGGGTATTTAAGTAATAATAGTGATAATAAGTTGCATTGTAAGAAACAGAGTCCCATATACCTTCATGCCTTTCTACGTGTTTGTCTTTTCCAACTTTTTGGAAACTCTGATCAGGGCTTTCTGCTGATCCTGCCACTAATTTGAAGGACAGATTGCTTAGCATCTAAGTACTTGATAATAATTTAAAAGATAAAAACTGGAGACTAGTTTAATGGAAGGCAGGCAGAGCATGAAACTGTTTACACTGCTTTTGTATTATTTTGCATCTTCTGTTGATTTAGATTTATCTCAGAACAGTGATGGCATATGTTGAATAAGTGGGAGAGAAGCTCAGAAAGATATATGTTTATTAAAAAGTGCTTTCTTCAAGGCACAGTTAATTCGATTTGTTCTGAGGAAGGAAAGAAATATTGTTTATCTTCTGAACCTCATCTGGGCTAATACATCCTAAGCAGTGTGAGCTAAACCAGTGTAGAAGAAGACATTTGAACAGTGAGCTACAAGCTGGGAAAACTATTGGCAGGGCTTAATCTTGGAGGATTCAAGGAAACACTTCCCAGAAAATTATTATTTAGTGTGCTACAGTAAATGTTATGTAAAATGATAAAGCTGTTGTCCTAAGCGATGCACGAAACATAAAGTCAAAGTACTAATGCAAGAATTCAAGCTGTTCATAAATTTAAAATTATGTTTGTTAGGATGAGAACATTGTAATGGCATTTTGAAGAATATTTAAAACTAACATTTGGTTAAATATTTGGCCTCTCTTAGAATTTGTTGCAATATTCAGCTTGTCATTTATTGATACTTTCATAGTTTCCTTTTGTTTTCACACATAGACTGTGGCTATGTTTAACTAGTTTTGTTATGTTAGTTATAGTGCCATGTCATTTTTATGTGTATTTTGAAGTTGCACTGAAATTCCTTCAGCAGTTGGAACAACATTTTTAGATATAGAAGTGTGACTTTACCAGTTGTGGAATGCGCAAAAGTGATGATAAAGTAGGTAGAAAGCATAAAAACTGCAGTCTGATGGAAGGAAGACAAATGAGAAAGATGGTTGGTTGGTTTTTTTGGTTTGTTTTTTTTTTTTTTCACTAGATCTAAGTTAAGAATATTACCCATAATACTACATAATTGAATTAGTATATTAAAATCTTGGTATTAAGTCAAAAATCTGAGTGAGAGGCTTAGTGGTAAAAGGCTGCTAAAACTTAATTTCTCCTAAGTGGGATTTGAAGTGAAGAACTGTGGGCTCATAGCTATAGGAAAAGGAAAGGGTTGTTTGAAGTGTAAGAAGGGATGATGAAGTCTCATACACAGAGGATGTTTTCTGTTGTTTGGCTTTGGGGGGGGGGGTGGGGGTGTTTATTGTTATTATCACTATTATTATTATTGTTGTTGTTGTTGTTACTATTAATTTCTTTTTTGTTGTTTGGGTGATGGTGGATTTTTTATTTATTTATTTATAATTACTAAGTTAGCCGAACTAGCAACTGCTTCAACAGCATCTGTGTTTTTGCTAGATTGATTCACCAAATCTGAGCCAGACTTGTAAGCAATGTAGAGAATGGACAGGATCAAAGAACAACTAAGGTGAATGCTGCCTTTGTCTGCTACAGTTCTGTCAAATTTGTTTTCGGTGTGTCCCTTCTCCGACTCATTAAGTGTAAGCCACTCTAGCAAGAAGATGTAACTAAAGTTCAGATTACATTCCTCAAGGTAGGGTGGATTTCCCAACAGAATCAGTGGTGGGAAAAAATGACAGCTTGAGGAGATGCCTGGAGGATGTGACTTACGGGGCTGCTGGCAGGGTCTGTAGACGTGTGACCACTGCTGGGTTGTCTATCCCCTGTGGGCTGTGGTGTGACCATGCAAAGCGCCTGGTCTGTGCACGAGCCCACAGTTCAATTATTTGTCCATGTGCTGGTCAGTCTGTTTGGTGGTGTGCAGCTAACGTTGTCTGGATGTCTAACTCTTGTTTAAGACACAAGTTAGCCAATGGATAGCAAATGTTTCACTTAATAACCATATACTATCTAATATTCACTTGTAGGAGATGGAGTCTCTCGATGAGTGTAAAAGCATGTGACACCAACCACAGCTTTTGAAGCTCCAGGCCTTATCTAACTTGCTCAGCCCCAGCAAATGTGGTTTTCTTTTATGGAGGATTTATATTTTTGATTAATACTTCTGCCATCTGTGATTCCAAAGACTTCCTTAAACACTAATGAAACATCTCCCTCCACACAGCTGTGGTGTTCTCTACCACTACAACAAGCTATAAATTGATGTTAAAAGAAATAAAAAGACAGCATCTCTTCTGCGTCTATGACATGTTATAGTGTTGTATGCTTGCTGCTTAATGCAAACATATGTAACATCCTAAACTGATTAATAGGTGGGCCTTGTCTCACTGGT
>NC_054080.1:6251532-6259032 GCF_017639655.2 Falco naumanni
TATCAGTCTAACAGTACACAGGGAATTTGGTCTAATGTTTTACATATTTTTGTGGGGGATGCTTTTAGTTTAATTTAAAAGTTGCTGAAGTGGAGCTGGCACAATTTGTAGGGTGAAGTAAGGAATTAAAACAGTGGAAGTGTCGACTGACAAGGATATTTAGAAGTGTTGCAACAACTTTCACTGAAGGCTAATTCACAGAGTGCATTTCTTCTATTGTAATAACTATTTTAGTTATTTAGTTATGCTTTAGTAAGCATATTTTAACAGATTTTAATATGGGGAGGGGAGAACCAACAGTTATAACTTTCTACCGATATATTGAATATTTAATGTTCCAGATGTGCTCTAGTTATAATAATTTACTTTAGCAGAAATCATTTTCAGAAATCCCAGTAATTGCATGAAGCTTGAACATCCTCAAAAGATAGAGTGACAAGTCTCAGCTGAAAATTCTCCTCAACGTTTTAAAAGGCAGGTTCTGGAATATGCCCCAGTAATTATGCTAGTGACTACGATGCTGTTTAACTTGTTGCCTGGGGTTTGATTATATAGATAATGATGCTAAAAGAATAAAATATTTTTTATATTTCTTTAATGCAACACCTGTGTTATATGTGGGCAGGTTTGTGGAAATGCAGAAATGTGACAGCCTTGACCTACAAGCCACACATAAAATGGGAGTAGATTAGATAAATAGTCTGACCTAGGCGTTCTCATTAGTCTGGTCTAGGAAACATGGCCTTTCTGGTAATTCCTTCTGGGCGTAATAACCTTATATGTTACTTTGAGTATTGTCGCATAAACAACCTATGCATTAGACAGAATTGCACTGGTTTTGTGCCAACACCTACATACCATCGATTTGTTACGTGGTTGAGCAGAAGCTGTTGTGCCATTAGAAGATACTCCTTAACTTGAGTTTTTCCTCCGTCTCATTGACCTTATTGCACCCCAACTTTTGTTGCTTGAAGTGTTTCTTTCGCAGTTCAAGCCTTTAATTTGTTTGTAGTATTAACTGCTTCTCTGCAGAGGTACATTATGTTCATAAGAAAAAGATGTTTCACTGAAAACACTGGAGGAATCCATGATTTTCAGAAAGACTATTAAAAATAATTAGGGATAAATGTGGAAAATCTGTCAAGCCACCTCTGATCAGTTAAACCTCACATGCCATCAGCTCAGAACTTTTTATAACTCATGCTGCAGCCAATCTGTCCATATAGAAAAATCTTTCTTCCTTGTGCACATATGACATAAAATGTCGTTATTGTTATTTTTATCTTAAAATAGTAAGGGTTTTTACCAAGGTGATTTTTAGTTCCTTTTTTCTTTTCCCCTCATAGTAACATAGTGAATTGCCAGGAATAACTAGAAAATTTGAAATATTTAGTATACAGTGAATTTAGGTTTTTTGGAGAATTTTATGTGAATAGTCAACTGTTTGAATCACTTTGATGCTTCTTCCACTGTGGGATTTCTTTGTGCTTAATTTGATAGGGTTTATCAGTATGTATGTTTATACAAACTGTTGTTTTCCAGGTACATAGGCGTGAACATACATACAAACCGAAATCAGATTTCCATCTATGTTCTACCAGACTTTTGCACATTTCTTGAGATAAATGAAAAAAAGGGCTACACGATGTCTGACCAGTTACTGTATTTTTTGAAAACCAAATATGAAAGCTTGGTACTCACAAGAAACTGATATTAAGAGATTATAACAGTTTTGAGAGATATAGTCAAATAACTAAAATGTTCAGATATAGCATGAACCCATCAGGAGTGTACATGAACATACCAGGAGTCAGAATTAGTTGCCTGAAATGATTACAGAGAATTATTCCATTTATTTTAGTGTGTATGTGACCTCAAAGGACATTGGTGGATGACCACCTCAATTACTCTCCATAACTTCCTAAACTCCTGCCTGGTTGACAATGAAGAGATGTGCTAGTGTTACACAGTAAGACTTAAAATTCTCTTCCTAATGAACAACTCTCTTGTGGATGAAGGAGGAAGGGAGCCTGCAACAAGCAAAGTTTTTATTATTTCTGAGGAACTTTTTGCACAGTTAAAGGCTGATGGCCACGTAGCCAAGAGGAATCAGCTGAAACTGGAATTGTTATTTAGCCTCTGTCACTGCCTTTTATTAGGCGTTATATGAAAGCTAGCCTAGATTAATGGCTTTTTCCTTTTATGCGAATTAATAAAACTGGGCTGGGCTGGGATATTAGTTTCATAAAGGTCAGGTAGATATTCCAAAATATCTATCCTGATTTGTACAGAAGGTGTTGACCACTTACTCATAATAAAGCTGTACAAATATTCAGATGCTGTATTTTAAAAGCATTTCATATCCAATTAATAAATTACATATTACACCATCTTCAGAAGAAAATCCTGAAAAGCAAAAATAATATCAGAAGCAGTGTTTCGTTATAATATTGGTAACATTTGTTACTCTGTACTATTCAGCATTGTTTTACTTAAAATATGTTCATTAAATGTGGCAGCAGGAATAATGCATTCATGGGTCAGTTTATGTGAGAGGTTTCTTAAATTATCCTATCTCTTCTCAGGCTTGAAATTTTGTCATAGAGTCTTAGTTATTTTTCTTTGGGAAATACTTTAAAATGTAGATTTTTGTATGTATTCATACACACACACACACACACACACACACATATTTGATTTTAAAATCAATGAGTGTCATCAAGTCCTTTTACTTCAGGACTAATTATATACTGACTATGTATTTGCAGTTAATAAGCTTAGATACTAGGGGAAAAATCAGTGAAAAAGATTACACCACAGATAATTAATAAAAATCAATTAGTCTGTTAATGAGTACTCTGCCATTACCCAAGGTGGCAGAAACCAGCTGGGGAAAAAAGCAGCATCCCTGAATAGGACATTTTAGATGCCTGAGTTCTGCTGAGAATTTCAAAGGAAATAACTGTAAGAGGCAGCACTACTTGGGTTAAAACTGGCTAAATTTCCTCTTGAGATTGCAGCTCCTCTAGCTAATAAATCTAGTAAAAAAGTGATTCACCTTTCGTGTATGCTATAAACCATTTTCTGATGCCTTAAGTACATTGCTCACTGCCCTGTATTAAAAACAAAACCCATAGTTGTAAATGTCAATGACTAGGATTGTTAGAGCTCTTGCATCTCCTCACTTCAGTGTAAAAGCTGGAAACACCCATTACCTCTTAGATGACTTAGATGACTTTAGGATAACATTTTGCATTCAGATATATAAATGGCATAAAGTCAAACATGATCTGACAGAGAAATGCAAAATGCCTTCCAATAGTCCTTGGACTAAAATGGAAAAGTTCAATGGCAATGCTTATCCATTTGTAAGTACAATTTTGTAACACAAAACATAAAACATGTTTCCACCACCTTTCTTTTATCTATTCACTATTAAGTTCCAGGTAATTTAATCAAAGTTTATGCAGAAAAAAAAATAAAATCCATACACACATTGTCAGTCACATAATTTATTTTTGATACCTTGGGTGGATGTATCTGGAAAGAAATAGATATTTCCATGGCAAGAGGGAAGAAGAAGCTGGATTTGGAGTCGTTGTATATAATTGAAATTTTATAATTCTTGTCAGGAAGAAATTATAAATAACTATATGTAGAAGGTTAAAGTATCGATGCCACCAACAGTCAAATTATCTGTATTAGTCAAGACAGATGCACATGGCAACAAGAGAACTACGTTTTTTATAAATACTACAGATAGCTATAAACAATTGCTTCAAGGAATATTTTCTGTGTGAGAGGAGAGCTTTTATTGTTATGTACAGTACAGACATAAGGTAGAAAAATATAGTAATTTTATGTAAATTAAGTGCTACAGTAAATATAGTGTTACTTATTTAAAATAGTTCCAAACAAACAGTTGTCATACTGCTCTGGGAAACTTGCCACGGATTTTACTGGGAGCAATCTCTGCATTCAGGTGCACAGCAGGTCATCTGAGTGACTTCAGGTCCTAAGGAATGACTATGAAACTGAATTTGTTTCCATAAACGTGACTTTAAATTTTTCAGATTATATAATGGAAAGGCAACTATCTTTTCTTGCTTTTGAACCACTGGAATGACATTTCCATGTTTAAAATTCTGTGTTGGAACTCAAGAATAATTCTCTGTACTGCTGACAGTCTGGCTTTTGTTATTTCTGTGTATGTTGGTTTTCCTTCTATAATACGAGGGTTATAATAGCTTTCCTTGAAAATCTATTTTTATACCATATGAACTCTTTTATCTAATTAAATTGTATTTCAAAGAATTCTTTATTCTCTGTTCTTTGTCTCGACTGTGTTATCTCAAATTTGATGAGTTCTTAAACACTATAGGATAGATTCTGTTGTTTTATTCTGTTTATGAATTGTCTAAACGACCTTTTAAAAATTACTATCTATTTAAACACATAAGACTAAAAGATAAAATACCATGGGCATAGCTTCTTCGTTACCCTGCTTGCCATCACAAGTATTTTCTCATTAAGCTATGTACCTATGGCAGGCAAAAGCTGTCAGAAGTTAATCTTTGTGTTAAGTTAGAGTTTCAGACAAGGTGAATACTTTTTATAAATGCGGAGCAGGAAATTTCCGTATTTACATAATTATCTCCATTTCCACATAAAGCATCTCAGTTATGAAGAACCTATGCCAAGCTTGTTACTTTTCTTGTACAACACATGGTGGAAGCAGCAGAGTTGTGAATGACGGTGATCTTGGAAATACACTGTACCTTTAACATTTTTAGTGGTAGAGTTAAATTTTCCATTTTTAACCTTCAGTAATCTAGCAAGCAATGGACTACTTTAATGTGATTCTTGGCACTCATTAACCCTTGATTACCTTTTCCATCAACCAGCAGGAGCAGGTCCCTGGCATTTATTAGCTATTGATAACTATGTAAGGCCAGTGAGGTACAGCACCTCATGTTATTAGATGTTGCCTGTTGAAGCCTCAAGAGGTATGAAACGAAGAGTGTGCACCAGAATGCATACAGCATGGTTAATTTCAAAACTGAGACTGCAGTTTGCCTAATCATGTATATTTTGAGATTTATCCAGACTTCTCAATGGTCTATTTATGAATGTTTGTCATAGTTTTGTGATATCTGCATGCATCATATAATGTGCTCTAAACTCACTAAAGATTGTAAGGTAATGCTAACATTATATGGAGTATATTATTCTTAATCTTCATATCTCTTGCTTGATAGTTTATATTAATATCCTAGTAAACAATAACACTTACAGTATGAGTATTTGAAATAAGGGTATTGAGAAAACAGACTGTTCCCAACTCTTCACATTCTGCCACTGTCTATAGAATATAGATTCATGAGATGTCTTGACTGTACATTATTCTCCATGTGTACAACTGAGTGCATTACAGAACTATTAACAAAAGCATCCTGACCTATGATTTGTAAATAAGAATTCTATAAAAAGAACACTTTTAGATTTTACTGACAAAAAAAAAACCAGCTAACACTATTTTTGTAGCTGTGATAGTCTCTGGAGGAAAAAGGGGGAAGGTTTGTAGAAAGAACTAACATCCTTAACCTTGTCTTAACGGCTGATACAGTTGGGAAAAGCAATACCTTGGAATGTTCTCTTTCTCGTCCACCCCTAACAACACCATTTGCTCAACAAGCAGTAACACCTCTTCTTAGAAAACCTAAGATACTGCAGTACATTATTCATTGCAAATTATCTCCTCAGTTTACAATCAGTGTCTAAATAGAGGTGACTGCTATTTCTGATGACTGTTTCCCTGTTTACATTTAGTATGAACTTTAGTCTATTTAACAGTTTTGTGTTTCTCACTCCACATTAAGAGCTTTTTAGACTCCAGTATTCCCCAGAACTCTGGAAAAGCGCATATCTAATGTTAAAAAAATGTTCTTAAATCTTGCTGGATTGAGGCCTGATGCCCAGCACTGCTTTTCTCCTTTTTCTCCCTTCCTAAAAGAAAAGTAACAGCTAAACTACTGAACAACTTGCACAAAATGCAATCACATTAATTTCAAGATACATTTTAAATTAGAAGTTTCATCTTGTCTTATTTTGGTAAATGACAATGAACACCACAATTTGTTGTGCTTTTTTATTATTTGGGAATTTTGATGCTCCTACCATTATTGATGATATTCAATGTTCTGGGTGCAAGCAACATACAAAAGTCAGCTGATCACTTTGAAGGAGGATGCTTGACAGCTGAGAAGAAGGGAGGTGTGGGAGTTGCAGGGAGAGAAGCAATGAGCTGTTAGCACAGTTTCTAGTACCTCCTCCCTGGCCCTGCCCAAATGCCTCCCTTTGTTTATCCAATGCTCTTACATTTCCCTAACTGAGGGTGTACTAAATTGGGTGGAAAGTGTTGCATTCTGGTGTGGAGGCTCCAGATCTGTGTCTCTGGAGATGTGCTCACAACTTTTCGTTCCTCTGTGGTAGAGCTGGGGATGGGGTTGGTGAGAGGCAGTGGCACAAAGTTTGCTTCTGGTGATGTGTTAGGGGTCTAGACAGAAAGGCTGAGAGGTGGATTAAGGGGAAACTTGTTTGAAACAATGATCCCATGATCTTTTATGCTCTTCAGTCCTTAAGCTGCAACAACATTGCACAAAACATCACACAACCAGTTTTTACCTATTGCTGTGTATATAGTCATCTTTATACCCCATGCTTTTCATTCCATTTAGCTCACATTTTGCAAAAGAGGCAACACTATCTTTGAACTCTTTTGGAGGACTATGGATTGATATTTCAAAGGATAAATCAAGACAGAGCTTTTGTCAGTTAAAACAAAATAAACTTGTGCAGCATTTTAATGATGGTATGTGGAAGATGAAAGTTCAGTTGTCTGAATCAAGCAGTGCTAGAATTCACTTGAATTCAGGTATTTTATACATCAGCTGTCGGCTGTATGTGTCTATTAGACAGGGAGTTAGGGATGCTAGTGGCAAACAAACCAATCATGAAAATGCTGGTCATTTTGTAGTGTTTTCTTCAACCCAGAAATTCTATCCAGTGCCTAAGGAAAGACTGATCAAAATGTACACACTGTACGCTCAGAAAATAGTTTTGACATCTGAGAAAAGCTGTACTGAATATGTTCCCAATTCTTCTCAAGAGACAGTTGAATTTTAATTACTTCACAGTACTTTAAACCTGGAATTGTGGTTAGCAGCATCTAAATAAGTAACATAAGTAATTTTCCAGCTTGGTACAGCTAAATTTGGTAATTTGCAATAGAACATCAACTAGTTATTGAAAATAGTAACAATCCTTTTAATTTATTATTAGTCATCAGTTTACCAGTCCTAGTGCTAAAGCTTAACTCCTCTGCTTTTCTCATAGGTTTTTCTCTTTGCTCTGTGCTATTCATTTTCTTCCTTTGTCTCCATCCTTCACCTCGTAGAGAGGAGAAGCAATTTCCTCAAAAAGGCTTGTTTATCCCAAATT
>NC_054080.1:6261532-6294032 GCF_017639655.2 Falco naumanni
GAAAATTACAAGTTTTCCAGGCCAAAAGAAGTCTCATGGCTGTTGCATATTATTTGTAGTGTGATGTTGACTTGAAGCTGACACCACATTTAAGATAAATTAAGTCCATGGGGCTGTAACTTAAAAAAAAAAAAAAAAAAAAAAAAAAAAAAAAAGGAAAAAAAAAGAATGGATCTATGATCTGGTTCCTATTGTTTCATTTGAATTTTTAGTCTTGCTTTTGTTGTACTCAATAAGTAAATTAATTCAGTAAAACTATGGTTGCAGTAAATGTTTTGGTAATTCAGGAAGGGTTATATAAAGTAATCTTAATTTCAATTTTTTTTTATATCTGAAGAGGGGAAATAATAAAAGCTATCAAAATAAAGAATTATTAGCATGTCCTCTTAGGGAAAAAAGGAAGAAATATATATTTTGTTAGAATCTTAGTGTTTGGTCAAATAGACTGAAAAAAACAAACCAATATTAGATCATTTAAATTTAGAACATGTCCTTTAGATAATGACTTCATCAGCTGCAGAAAGCATTCTGCTCCTTCTGACTTTGCAAAGAGCCATGAATTTATGATTGCTTTCTCATCAATGCTCAACATGTTTTAAAATGCTAGCAGTTTTGAGTGGTATAGTGCCCAAAGTGTAGTGCCTATCAATGGCAAGGAACAATTTGGACAAGAGTACGTTTTGAGGGGGAGGTCCTATCCTTAAGCGTCTCTTATCCAGAAAGAGGGAACAAAGATGACACCTACATATATTGTCTTGATCAGGGAAGCTTGTGCAATAGAAGAAAGAATCTTTTATAATGTGACTTAAAATCACATCCTTTTCCTTGTAAAATAATAGCTAGGTTATTTTCTAATTTGAAGGGGAACTGAGGTACAACACAAAATTCATCTATCAATGTAATTTAAGTCAGCAGTAGTTACCTCTTTTATAACATATATATTCCCTCAATTACCAGCAGAAAGTTAACTTTTCCTTCATGTCAGGAAAGACAGGTTATTACATGATTTGGAGCAAGGTCTAAGAGACTACTGGGACGACTGCTGCTGTGTAGGACCTTCAGCATGTTTATTGTTCTCTGTGCATCTATTCTACCACTAAGGTATTATTTTTTTCCTTTTGTTTGCAATCAAAACAAACAAAAAAAGCAGAGAAACTTCTAAATGCTGTGTAACTCATAAATGCAAGTAAAATCTTTTTCAGTCAGTTTTGCGCCTCTTTAAACGTCACCAAAACATTTGAGACACGATCACTGTTCACCACACTACTCTGGTTTTCGCTAATTTAACAGTGTAGGAGGTCAGCTGAGCCCTTGTATCTAGCAAGCTGTCTATTCCAGCCTTCGTCCCTCAGTGCAAAAAGAACATGCACCATTTAAATTAGTGTGCTGAATGTGCCCTGTTTGCTAACTGTCCAACCATGCAATGCTTTTCATTATTGAATCTGGTTCTTGGAATGAATATGATAAAAGACATGCTGGCTGATGGGCTTAGATTAACAATGAACCTAGTAATTGTCCGGAAATATATATTTAATTCATAAAAAGTCTTAAATCATGACATAATGATGGGGAGGTTTTTAAAAGAAAATGAAATGCTAGTAATCACAAAATAATTGAGAATGTTGGAACTATTATTTTTCTTGACAGTATAAAACTTTTTACTATTTCTTTACCGACATGTATAATTTTCCTTATATTCACATATGTAAAATAAATTAAAATTAATTTACATAGCAATTTTTCTAGAAAGCAGCCACAGCTAGTGAGGTAGGTCAGAAGAATGAAAATAATGCACTAAGGTCTGTCTTTTTGTAAGACAATGAAAATTTTTACAGAAGTAATATAACACATAATGCAATAGCACATAATATAATCAGGCATGGCAGGATGAAGTTAAGGTTAGGGAGATTAATGCTGACTGTGTATTAAAAAAAAAAAAAAGAAGAAGAAGAAAAAGAAAACCACTGTCTCAGATTAGGTTCTGGAATGTTCTTTCATTGGGTATTGTTGAAACCGTGATAACTGTGATATTTCTGAGTGCACCAAGAAACACATATGCAGCAGGAATTACATGTCCAATGTGTGCAGGTCCTGCAAACCTTACCTTGTCCATCAGTCTTTCATTCTTTCTGTACCCTATGTTACCTATAATCTTTAAAATATTTGGGCTTAAGTCTCCTCTTCTTTTGGGACTTTAATTTGGGACCACTACAGTTTCTGTGAGCTCTGAAAATTGTTGAGTCCTGATTTGATGTCCTGACCATGAAGCTTCTTCCAAGCCAGGGCAATTGTGAAAAATTGAGAACAATTGAGAAAAAAAATATTCTCCAATCACCCATAGTCTGCTTCTTTGCTATAGCTGGTTTATAAACTGTCTGATTCTGAGCCTTTTTGGCTGCACTGGATAATGGGATGTCAACATAGGAGCATGGTGAGTTCAGACCCTTTTGGGTCTTCTTAAGGAGATGAATCACAGCTCATTTGTCTATAAAGTTAAAAGTTTTATACTTTCTTATGCTTTGGTTTTCATAATGAAGACTGAGAAGCCTTTTGATTTTTTCCCCTTCAAATCTACAAATTTTGCATTGAACAATAGTCTAATTCTGTTATTGTCATCAATAATTCTCTCCCTCTAAAATATCCCAGTGACTTTAAATAATTACAAGAGTTTTAGGCAGAGTATCTTTCATCAGTGCAGGAGTGCTTGTACCAGATGTATTGGAGCTATTTCATAAAAGAAAATCCTTATATGTGGAATAAATGTCTTCAGCTGTGAAGAAGCATGAAAATCCTCGGTTACAAATGTCTTCCCTGCTGCTCACTGAGCCTTAAAATAGGAGTTTATCCTGGAGTGCCTTCTGACTTGTAATTGTCATTACAGCAACCTGCTCTTTCCACTACTGTTACTCAAAGTACTCTACCAGAATTAGTCTTCCTACATCCTATTAGATGCTATACTCTTATGTTTAGGTTCCATTGTATGGGACTCCAGCCATCCCAAGAGATGATCTATTTATGACATCTATCAGATCCTTTCAGTCTCAATGACTGTGGTGGGCTTTACAATTCATATAAAAACAGATTACCCTAAATCTTACTAAGAGATAATTCTGGGTTTAGATTACTGAAATAATGTTTAAAGATTATTTTTTATTTCTGTGATGGGTACTTGCTCCCATCTTGGATGATATACTTGAGTAACTACTTGTTAAATTCTGTGGCTTGAGAACTTTTAATATGTCATGCAGTCATCAAGTTGTTAGAATGGAGATAGTGTTTCACGACTGTATTGTACAAAGGTTTAGGGGAGGATGCTTCATTTAACTGGAGGCTCAGATGCAGCATGGGTGTGGCTGTGGCTATATGGGCCCTGACCAAGATGTTACCTTCTGTGACGCTGCTTACCAAATGGCAGGTAAGCTTCCTTTTGGTTCAAAATCTGGCGAAACCTGCCCCACTAAGCAGTATGGACATGATTGTAGGCATGTCCTTCCAAAGCTGATGTGAACTATATTCTCTGAAGTTTTCTGCATTCACCATTCATGTCCACAAAAATGTCTGTGGCTATTCCAAAAACCTTATGTCCCGATCAATACTAACCTTAAAAACTTTGTATTTTTCTGCTGCAAAGCACTATGTATTCCTTAAATTCTGGGGGTTACTGTCTTAAATAACTAAAACCATAACATTTAGATATGGATTTACATATTCTTTAGGGAAAAGAACGGTGCATTACTCCCTAGGAAACAGAATTTGGCTGTGTAAAATATTAAAGAACAAGTCTGTAAGTGTACTCCAACTTCCATTATAGTTTTAGGAAACAAATTATGGAAATACGAGTTTATTCATATTACTAACTTCAGACGTCATGAAACTTTGCAAAAAATAAGACTGAGAATTAATTGATATAGCTAATCTCTTAAAAATGTTAAAATCATACAGACCTCAGATGACTGTGGAAATTAGGTGCCTACTGCACTGTAACCTCTACCTGCATTATTAACTAGCGTAAGATTGTATTAGAAATAGACTGTGCTTTCTCCAAGAGCTGATATGCATTAATTTATCATGGAAGGACAAAAACCTGAGATTATATTTTGACAAACATTCCAAAGTCTGAATGCAAAATTGAACCTTTTATGCACTTCTTCCTGCAGCTTTCCTGACTCTTCCTTCCTCATGGGGTATTCCTCTCAGTGCCTGACTGCTTCACAAGCGGAATTGTCATCCCACCTGTGTCAGGCACAGGGTGTTGTTGAGGACTTCAGCCCTTTTACACTAAAACAAGGGAATCTGTGGCTTACTTCATCAACCCTGTATGACCCCTGACTGGTATAAAGAAAGCATAAGTGAGAAATTGCCCATTGCTTTAAAAGGGATGGATACTCCTGGCATCTGACTCTGTAGAGCCACATCTTCCTTGCCAACATACAGCTTAAATTAACACTGTAAGGTAGCTCTTTAGAGAATCATTTTTGTGCTGTCAAACCAAAAAGAGGTGTTTAACTACACTTAAATTTTCAAATTCTCCTATTTCAGACAGAGTCCAACTTCGTATTCTGAAATTATTTCTGAAGTCTCAGGAAGCTTTTTTCCCCCTTCATTTATCACTGAGGAGTCACTGTTGGTTTTGCATCTGATCACATTTGAAGACAAAATAATCATGCTCTGCCTGCTATTTTTGAAAGGGAAAATGAATTCTGACTTCATAGCCTTCAAATACAAGTACTACTTTTTCTCTGTCAAGTGAGAAATAAATGTCTTCTCCACCCTACTTTCATCAGAGAATCCTACTTAAACAAATTATTTTCTTAATTTTATTTTTTTGAAAGATTCAATGCTATGCAGCATATATGCCACTCAAGGTGCACAAATTTCCTCAGATTTTAGGTGTGAATCTGTTAGGTTATCTGCACAGTTCCCAGCTCATCATACCTTTATCTTCGTTAATCGTCCTCGTAAAATCTGTATTTGTGCTATCAAGGGAAATCGAAGGACTTACTCTAACAGAACAAGAGCAGAGAGGGATCTGCAGCCATGTAGTATGCATAAAAAACTTCGTTTCTGCTTTATTCTGTGCAATCTTTCCTTGTATATTTACTACACTGCCTAAGTGGTAACTGTACTACAGAGGATAGTGTTATCTAAACTGAAAAATTAAAACAAATGAAATTATTGTGATTTGATATAGAAACTTCTATAAAAATGCATTTTTGCTGCTCCTGGAAGCAAAATGGAATAAATTTATTCTGATACAAGGTTGGTGTATTTGGAGTAGTGCCTGATTTTTAGTGCTCGAGTGATCCTACTTGTCATTGTAAAGCCTGGACCAAGACCTTGTCTGACTCAATTTCTGCCCAGCAATGAGTCATAAGTGATTTTTCTGGAAGACCTATATGGATATATTTACCTTAGAGGATCACCATTCTATATTTTCCAATTATCCTGCAACTTGGGTATCAGAAAGCACATCACTGAGGTGTTTTGTTTAGGTCATGTGCTGGCACTTCAGGCACAAAGAATGCTAGCGACTGTGACAAAATATCAAATACCCAAAGCTCAGTTACTTTTACCAAAGAATTTTCACCTCCCTCAAACTGGTGATAGTCAACAGGGTCACAGCGTCACATGTCTGAAGAGTACACATCAGCTCTTAGCAGAATTAAGTACCAGTATTTCTGCAATGCCATGACAACCTCCCTGCTCTGTGACGCTCTAAGCCATACTGCATACCTCTCCCATCCTCTTCATCCTCATGGATGGAGATGTGCATGAACTTTTAGATCTCAGCTGCAGGGTAAAGAAAGAAGTTGAAGGCAGATGCACTCCCAAATGTCCCTAAGTCAGCAGTGGTCTTAACTGCCCGGATGAGGGCTAGGTAGAATCACATGTGTCATGGTCAACCAGTGAGCTTTCTAAGCCCCAAAGCAGGTAAAGAGTAGCTCCATCTTAGAGACTCCTGTGTTTGTGAGATTAGTTGGTCTAAATACAGGTGAAGGAAGGACCAAGAAGAAAGCTTTTTTTCCCCCTCCTTTATTCTGTTTTTTCCCTTTTCTCTCTTTTCCCTGTCTTCTGGACCTTTCACTCTCCAAATGGTCACCTGTGGTATTTGCTGGTCTCATAACAAACGGTGCAATGATACTGTCCATCACTGAGTCTCTTATTGTATTCATAGTACACCCTGAACAGTGTGTCCTTTGTTCTTGTGAGAAGATTCTATTATCAAATAACAGATCATTTGCGTGATTTGCAGACTAACTGTAGGTATCACAGAACACAACTAATATATGTATGTGAAAATAAAGAGGAAAAGCTGCCCTCAGTTTCAAGAAGATGCAGAATTGCCAGAAGCATGCTCGGGCCACACCAGGTGGATCAGATTTGCCAGCCTGGTGGGGGGGAAATTCACCTTTTATCTGTTTTACAGTTTTGGGGACACAGTTGGGGTGCTGGTTTCGTAGCGACTGTGTGTTCAGTCTACTCTAGACCACATCATGAAGCTTTCCTTTTGCAGTTTTTGTGTTCCATCCTCACACAGCATCTACGGGCTGTAATTGAAAATCAGTGACGAGAGAGGTGGGATTTTCTTGCCACCTTTTCTTTGTATCCAGGAGGGAGATAAAGAGTTTGGTCCTTCCAGTATGATTGCCTTCAGCCATTGAAGGTACTAGAAGCAAGAACAGTATTTCTACATGTGCTCTATAGAGTGCAGGATCTGCAGCTTTTAGATTTTTGTTAATATGTTATCATTATTTAGAACACTATACGTATTTGACTTTAATAAAGATACTTAGCTTGCCTATGACCCTGAATAGGGTAGAAAAGTGGTATCACTTGATGAACAAAAAAGTTCCTAGGCTGGTTTATGGCTAAAGATGTAGAAATGCATTAAATCAGATGCAAGAACAGATATGTGTCACTAATGCCCTGTGTGGGTATGCACATCATGTCAGTAGGTGCAAGGTTGACTACCTCTCTTTGAAAATAGAAAGGAAAATTTCCAACCAAAAATCTATTTTATATTTTGTCTCAGTTTCTATGTATATGCATATACACACACATAAAAATATACACATACATAAATATTTATGTATACATACATACACTCCTCCTGTAGAAAAGGAGGCTCAAGGAGGACCTCGTTGCTCTCTACAACCACCTGAGAGGAGGCTGTAAACAGGTGGGGGTTGGTGTCTTCTCCCAAGTACCAAGTGACAGGACAAGAGGAAATGGTCTGTAGTTGCACCTGGGGAGGTTTTGGTTGGGTGTTAGGAAAAAAATTCTTTGCTGGGAAGATGGTAAAGCACTGGAACAGGCTTCCCCAGTGAGGAGATGGAGTCACCATCCCTGGGGGTGTTTACAAGATACATAGGTGTGGTGCTGAGGGACATGATTTAGTGGTGGGCTTGGCAGTGCTGGGTTAACGGTTAAACTCAATGATCTTAAAGGTCTTTTCCAACCTAAATGATTGTATGGTTCTATGATTCTATGATAAATATATATATAAAAAAATCTCTAGTTTGGTGTAATCAGAAAAAAAAGGTGAAAAAACACTGGCTTTTGTTTGGGGATTTACAGAACTTGGATGTTTCATCAAAATTATTTGAGAACTAGATCTTGTGGCCCTGAACATAAACCTCTTCTTGAGGTAAACTTTGAATTGAGGACCAATAATTGCAGGATGTGAAAACTCAGGAATTCACAGGCCTTTACAACTAAAAGTCTTAACAATTGTTTCGTCACAACTGGATCAGATTTAAAATGCCCAATGAAAATCTCCAGGAATTCTAATGTCATTAAGTCTGATATGTTAAAGCAAAGATATCTTTTTCTGTTTGTTTTCACATGCTAGACTGTATCACCTGCTATAAAATCTTCATTTTCATAATGTACATGAATAACCTGCAAGCTGTGTAAATGTTTTGACACATGCATACTGTTTCTTTTTATGTATATAAAATAATTGCCCTACTATCCATCATATTATAAACTGTGACAAACTGCATATATGTGTTTCTTCTTCGCTTGTTTTTAGCTGTGATAATTCAACTGTTTTCTTTGACTTGGAAATTTTACAGCCGTCAAAAGTCCATGAGTGGGAAGGGGAAGGTTGCTCATTGTAACCTCTGTATATTTTACTGTCATGCCTAAAACACAGTAGAAAACAAGGTGCAGAAAAGCATCTGTTACGAAATCATTTTAAAAAGCTAGACTTCTCAAATGTAACAGTTTGATTAGTCTTCAACTGTGTAAATTTATGTGTTATCTTGAAGATAACTTTTTAAAAACTGATTAACATTTTACTTCAATCTAATAGTTTTACACATTAATATAGGGTTTTTTTTAACAACAGTATTTATTAAACAGTTCTAATCAAAATGGTGTTGTCTGAGAGTTTGTTCAAACAGCTGCAATTACATACATTATCTTTCTATTGCTTTCTTCTAAGAAATATTAAAGCAATATTACAAACATAGTTACTTAAGGGAAGCTTTTCAGAGTAAATAATTTTAAAATCCAAAGGAAAATATTTGATACAAAACCCTTTATCTGGACTATTATGAGGCAATTGCAACAGCCAGTGCATTTTAATGAAAAACCTCACTAGCCAGAATGTAAGCATGGTTACATGTTTAAAGCCTTTTGGCAATCTAAAGATAAAGGGAATTATTGCTTGATAAAAATTGCTTCCATTGGCCACGGGGGCAAATACCAAAAAGTAAGTACTGAAACCCATTTCTTGGGGTTGACACAAAACTATACAATCTTCAAGTTAAGCAGGAGTGAAGAACCAGTTTTATGGTTTAATTTGGTTATGTTAATAAGGCAATTTGAAAAAAAAGAGGATGTTTTAGTACCTGTGGTACAAAAGAGTGATAGGAAAGGGACAGAGATAACAGGATGGAGGGGACATGAAAGATTAACATAAGACAGGTGGGTACTGACAGGTTTACATACCATGAAAACTTGGGTCTCTGTTCCTGTTTTTCAGTGCTTAGCAGAATTATGAATTTTAATTCACATATTTTTAACCTCATCTTTTTAAGATATTCTGTAGGTTTTATTAGATTTTCGGTCTGGAAGATCGGGAGTGCTTGTCTGGTGATGAATGCTTCTCTGGAAACACCGGTTTCTACCCTTTATTTGTGTCAGTAAGTTCTGGTGCATTGCACATGATTTTACTGACATAGTTTGTTTGCATTTGCTAACATATGTCTCAGTGTGGGACCTCTGTGTGTGTTTTAATGGCTGTCTTGTGTTGGCAGGCTGCGTTCGTTGTTCTGGCAAGATTTCTCCTGGAGGATGCTGTTTTGTGTAAACTTTGATGGATTTAGGTTTTTTGTTTATTATCAAAAGACTAGAAGGAAGAAAAAAAAGGAGGAAGTTTTGGGGGAAACAGTTCATTTAAATAGTTCTAGAAAATTAACTTGAAGCAGTTTTTCCAAACTTGTGCTCAGCTTAAGGACTAAAGTTTCTTCCCAGGCAAGTGTTACAAAGATGTGAGACCAATAGATGCTGCTGGACACAAACAGAAAGTCATCTTCCATCCGAAACAGGAACGCCCATGTCCATTTGTGGTGTCTCCTAACTTGAAGGAAATCTCTGGAAAATCTCAGAAAAGGAGACATGGATGATATTTCCCCCATCAACGCACAGGTCTAATCCCAGAAAAGGTGCTGGACTCTGCCGTAAGTACAAATCCACATCAGAGCAAATGCCACCCTGTGCAAGGGGAAACAGTACTGAAAAAGTTATTTTGTGGTATTAGGTCTTAAAACTGAAACCCAAGTAAGAAAACTTCACTGAAAGGAGAGATTCACCACAAAACTGCAGTCCAACACTAAAGGAAAGAGGAAGCAAACAAGCAGAAAATATATATATCCCACACAACATTCCTTCTCAGTGCATACATCCATCAATAACCTTTAATTTCAAGGATCTCTACTAACACTAAATAGATGATAAAAACCCTACGGTATTTTCCCTAGCAATGGAAAATATTTTAGATATTTTCCAGCTATTCCTAACTTGCAGTCCAAGGGCGCCATAGAAATTTTGTTCAGATTTCTTTCCTGTGACACAACATAGGCCTGTTTGCAAATTTTTGGTTTCGTTATTTACGTAGGAGCAGTTGGTAAATAATAAATGTTGTAACATCAAAATAATTGCAATATTTAATGCACTTTGTTGCTTTTATTTCCCCTCCTTTCTCATGAAATTCTAGTTGTAATGCCACACCCAGCCGAATTACGTTTGTTTTTTTCCAACACAGGAGTATGATGGTTTACTTCAGTGAAAGAAGATTTTGAATTTAAACTGTGAATAAACTAATGCCTTGAACCACTAAGAATTAACAAACATTTTTTGGATTAAAACCAATCCTGATCTTTTCCCTGAATGTCAGATAGACAATCTGAACTCTGTACTTCCTTCTTAACACCTTATTTTCTACCTTGTTTAGGTCTACACCTATAATCTATATAAAGAACTAAGGAAGATAGGAGACAATCTCTTCTTTCTCTCTGGCTACTTTAGCTTCCCTGTATTTCCTATATTTTTTTCAGCAATTTTTATGTGAGACTACATCCCACATCACCATTTTCTTCCTGGTTTTGGAAAGCACTATACTGCTGCTTGCCCTCCCACAAGAGAGCTCCCTCTGCACTCCTCCTAGTTATGAAGGAGGTAGTCCTTTAAATTCTCACTTCCACAAGTTAGTACAGGGATCACATCTGTTAACGAAAGCCCAGGCACTTCTACAATTTATTGAACTGGTGTCTGCTTTGCCAGGGTAAGAAACATTGATGAGGATCTCACTTTGGGAAATTTCTAACCAAACACCTAAGTAAAATTTGGATGTTAATTAATAAATTATTACAGAGTTTTAATTCCAGCTATTTTGCTCTTTTGCTTTGGTCTCTAAAAGCACGATTTGGTGGTCTACAGTGTTTTCACTTAAGCATGCTACATTACTGTGTGCAGAATCAAACTATACAGTTGGGGCTTTTTTGTTGTTTTGGGGTTTTTGTTGTTTTGGTGGTTTTTTTTTTTTACATCCAAACCTTCAAATTCATATCAGGATGTTAATCATTTCTGTAGATACATATGTACTCTACATATATTTTAAGGTAAGGTAAACCAGTAGCCTAAGCATGCCCTTCCCTTCCCTTGAACCCCAGAAAAATATAAAACTATATTTTCTTAAATAAATAAGTGCAAGTGAAAATGTACGTCTGCCTTTGAGGCGAGTCAGATAGATGTTTCTAATTCTATATGGGAAGACATACCATAAGGTTTCTTCAGAAGGGGCCTGTACACTAACATTAAACTTTGATTTGTTTTAGCCTGCCTCATATAGTCACTTGTTTGTTTGTAGTTGTTCCAGGTGCAAGTTGAAACTGATAAGAGCTGGCAGTGTTTGTTTTATTGTGAACCTTATTCAGCCTGATATTTAATTATGTTTCCATGTGGATTTGTAATGTGGATTAATAGTTTTATTTTACTCCTGTGATTAGTTTCTGTTTGTTCTAATTTCTTTTTGGCTCTTTCTTGACCTTGAGGTGAAAAAACACAGAAGATGTATTCCCTCAATTTAATGCCAGTCTGAGGTGTTTCTCCTGCATCATCAGATCAATGAAAAGTAAATAGCCTACACTTCTTGTTTCACAGTGCAGTATTGATCTTTCTTCAGCTTTTGCTTCCCTTTTTCCCTGCGTCTTGTGTCTTTCAACCCCTGGGACCGAAGTGATTGCCATAGATTGGACACGCTAACAAGCGCATGATAAGGAACTAGTGTTTTGTGGTATACTCACATTCACATGCCTGGTATATAAAGCCTGGACCTCTCCGCATTGAAAGAGAGGTGCCATTTTGTGTATGGCACAAGTCACTATGAGAAAGAGCCACAGGGAAGGCACCAGAGCAGCAGAGGATTTTATTCTCCACACCGATCTTTTATTCCTACAGCTGGTGCCAAGCTGGGTGAGGACATTACTCCTCTGAAAAGTAAGACAAGTAGCCTGCGGGGAATGCCACAAGCTGCTTTTTGCTATGGCGATGTATGGGATGGTGGCAGCCCATGGGTAAGTCTGAACTCGATCTTATAATGACCGTGATATGTGTGTCAAGTCCTATTTAAATCTGGAGCAGCAGAGACCTATGCAGAAAGTTTGACAGATGCAATGGAAATATACAAATTCTGGTTGGAAATGGGACAGTCGGCATCATGTAGTGAGTATATTGTGTAGTTCAGCATTGAACTGAGAAAAGCTGAAGTCAGTATTTTATTTAGTAAATTGACTGAATTAATCTAATAACTTTGGGGGGGGGGGGTGTTATGTCTGGGGGGGGGGGGGGTCCCCAATAATATTGTGGAAAGTATTTTCCTTTTAAATTTTAGTTCAGTGGGAAAACCTTAGTTTATAATGCTTAGAAATAGAGCTTGTAGTGTCTACTTGTCCTCAAGTGCTACACAGATTAAGAAATCAAATCCTTTCAATATTGTCTCTGGGCCCTTAACTGTCCAAAGTGCTCCCCGGTACTGAAAAATGTTTAAATTAATAATTGATATACTATTACATGCTAGGCAGTCTATTGTTTCTTTCAGGGAGATAAGTATTTGTGCTGTGCAGCGCAGAAGTTTTCTGATGTTGCTTAAGGTTTGTGAGAATGCTGTTTTTGTCTCCAGGTGCTTGTTAGTCCCTCATGCTGTTGGGCTGTTACCATATTAATCTGCTGTAAATTAGTCTTATATCATTTTTCATGCATTTAAGTTGGCTACTGAGCAACACTTGATTTAGCACGTTCCAAAGTAGTTATTGTAGATGACCTGACATAAAGCATAAAAGAATCTGTACAGTCTATAAAGAAAAGTTGCTATTTTATTTGCATCTGGTAAAGGCTAAGGCACTTACTATTATTTTATGTTTGTTTATAGATATTGGTGCTTTACATATGCATTTGTGGACATGTTATTTTTACACATTTTATTAAAGCCATACAGTAGCTAACATGAAACCTTCTGTACTAATACAGTAGTAAACTAAATTCTGTATTCTCCTGTTATTATTAACAGTACAGTGATATATGAGTTTCATATTTCCCATGGACACCACTGCAATGCGGTTTGTTGGCAGTATTTTCAGTAGTACACTTTTACAATGTGGATCTTTGTTGTTTAACGTGTTTTAAAAAAGTCAGTGTACACTACACAAATTATGCCTAATGTAGGAGCTATTCTATCTCTTTCTAGTTTTATGACATTTTACACTTCTTGGAGCTAGATGATTGTTCTAACCCAAGCTATTATGTAATCCTTAGGGTAACCCTGCTGCTGATTTGAACGCTATTAATTTTCTATTATAGTGTGCTAAAGATGTTCTACACTGTGAAGCTCACCTGCATTATTGAGTCAATGACCAATTGCAGAGTTACTCTGTGGTGGTTGGAGCTTAACTCAACCCTTTGGGATCTCATTTATTATTTGCAGATATTGATTCTGGAAAAAGAAAAAGCTAAGATGTGTGAATCTAATACTGACTTAGACCTAGCCTACAGCTGTTAACTCCTAATGGTCTGCTTACTATATGTGTGTTAACTGAAGCTTGAATTTCTTTATGTTTTCATGTACAATAAGCTATTTGCTGCTACTTCATAAATATTTAAAAGCTTCTATGCAGCCTGCTTAGTCATGTAGCATCAACTCAGATATCTGCTATATTTAAATTGACTTTAGTCTTAATTATTTTCCTGATTCCTTATTAATAGAATATGGACATTAAGAAAATACTTTAGGCAATTATGTTTAGTGCTATGTTTTACATAATTTGCACAAGCATCTCCACTAGAAAATGCATACAAAAAATGTGCTTTAATTCCCTGGAGTCAACAGTGCTTTCTGCTTGTGAATTTTTCTTCAGGACAAGGGCTATAGTTGTATAATATAAACTAATCAAGTAAGGATATAATCTCCCATTTTCTCTTGTTGTATTACTAGTGTGGTGACTCTGCAGCTCCATTTCTTCCTGTAACGACTGAATATAATCATAGCAGGAATCATAGCAAGTAGCTTCCCCACACACACACACACACCACCCCATCCTATCCTCATCTTTTCCCACTAATTATCTGAACTTTAACAAAAAATCTTCGGAAGTTTTGTGGCATTGACTCACTGGTGTTCCATATTCACCTAAGTGCCTTTTATAATGGACTGTAAAACTCAAATCAATCAAACATCATGGATTGTTTGCTTAACCCAAAATCAGCAATAGACGAGGTTTCACACAAAACAGAGCATATATATCTTAAAGATAGGGAAAGCATAGGAAGGGAATCTGTTCTTCATGAGCATTATGAGCAACACATCACATTGAGAGGAAGGAGGATTTGGAAAAGGCTGGTAGATAAAACTTGTCCACATTCTTCACTAGTGTAACCATTAAAAAACTGGATATCACAGAGACAGTATTGTCTGGCAGAAAAGTGGAGTGTTTAGGTAATTCATGCCAGTGTCTATTTTCAGGTTGTATTGAGACTTTTCCTATAGTCTTTTTATGATTACGCACTATGAGCCTGCTATGGTCCAAAACTATCTCATGCTGTCTAGTCTCACTCAAGATCAATCAAAGAGCTGTGTACGCTGCCATAGTTTGTATACTTATTAATATTTAGATAGAAAATAGGTACAAAGAATATATGCGGTTAGAACTGGTACTGCCCCAGCAGCTGGTAGGGAGCATCTCCACTCCATAACTTTAAAATTCTGTTTATAATTAAGTAAAGTACAAACATAATTGCTAATAAGAGAGAGAACATGGTTCTTTCTCAGTGTAGTTTAAAAATAGCTTTCCTGAAGTTAAACCGTCATGTTGAAATCAGCTCTCTGATTTAGTTTTGCATCATGGGAAATGAGAAGGTACCCTTTATCTGACTCTGAATACAATGTCAAAGATGATGTGGAAACACAAACCTGTGCTTTCCTCAAACCAGGGAAATTGGGGTCTGGGGTGGGAATTCACTTAAGATGAATCCTAGGATTAGATTGTGTAAGTGTTCGAATGGTGTTAACTAGATGGAATATAGACAAAAAAGCATATTTGAGTTCATATAAATATAGATGTGAATGCAATTTATATTTTATTCCTCTCCTTTTAGATACTTAAACCTAGTTACTATTTTATAAATGCTGTGAATATAGTATATATTACATTTATAGATAGACAAATAAAAAGACGTTCCACTCCGGTGCTGTAGCAATTCTTGAGTATGGTCCTGCAATACCCAGAAGCCTAATTTAAGGTTCAAAAGTACCTGAGAGATGAAGGGCTTTTCTAAGATAAAGGCTAGTTTATGAAGTGGAAATTGGCAATTTCAGCACTGAGGAGACGTCTTTTAGTGGGCACTGTTAGCTGGTACAGCAAGCAATAGACAGGGAATGCTTAGTCTCAGGAATCCTCTCCAGGTTTGCAATGCCCTTTGAAATGATGCTTCCTGCACGCCAGGTGGAAGCACACTTGTCAGCCTGCTAATGTAGCAAGGCAAGACTGCACAGTAATCACTGCAAAGTGAGTAAAGCATTAGAACAAATCAGTCAGCGAGCCAAAGACTACAGCCTGGTCTGAAATACGTCTATAAACATTAACTCAGGTTCTGCTAAACCCTTTTTGGCAGAGGTGATGGGACATTATCAAGAGATGCTACCTGAAGTGCCATGAGCAGCAGTGGAGATGGCCGTGTTTAGCCCTGGCTAGCAGCCTGCAGGGTGCTACTCTAGGTTGTAATGTCCTGCTTTGTGTGGCGGGGTGTGCATGAAGCCTCTCTGTGCAGCACAGGCAAATCCTGAGGCATTTTAAACAGGATTTAAGTAGGCTTTGGCTACCAAAACTCAAAAATTTAATCCAAATAATTTGCAACTTGGGGCTGATTAAATTTGATAGTATAGCTCTTTGGGAAAACAAAACAAAACAAAACAAAACAAAACAAACAAACAAACAAAAAAAAACCAAAAACCACCAACCCAAAACCAAAAAACCAAACCCCGAAACAGAAACAAAAACCAAACAAGCCAAACAAAACAAAACAAAAACCCCCACAACTTTTTTTTTTAAAAAGTTTGGCTTTTTTTTCCTAATATTTATTTCCTCCTTTGGTATATCCCAACACACCTTTTGACTGGAGGTGGTGGGTGGGTATTTGTGCATTAATATGGCTAAGATGAAAGATGCTGCTCTTCCCTTGTGAGTTTTTTAACAAAATCTCTGGGTCCATAAGCACGCACTTGGCTAACATACAGACCAAAGAACTTGCTTCACAAACTGAAGCTGCAAATATTTTCTCTTTTAAATGATCCAGGGAGCTTTCCATAAAAAACTAGTGATGAGAACACTTCCCTACAACATGCTTGGACATGTACTTAATTCTCTCCTCATTTAAAAAGATGTTGAAACACGTCTTTCACTTAATGATTTGAGTACCAAGACCTGGGTTATTGGGATGAAGCCCTGAAGAGCCTTCCACAGTTCATAGGGGCTCCTATGCGGTCCAGCAGCGCAGAGACTGGGTGCTTCTGCATTTCTGAAAGAGGAGTGAGGGATGTATGTTCCTGGTGCTGTATAGATACTGTGTATGGATGGAACAGTTAATATAATCAGGGGTAAACTTTGTGTTTTGTTTACAGAAATAGCAAGTTAGAACTGAGAAATGCAAATAGATTTTAAAGAAATTCACCCCCACAATAAGTTACCTCAGAACTTATTTCTGCCTAAATATGAATTTTTTGTTCCAAAACAAATTATCAAAGGCCTTAAAAATACTCTGAAAACATCATCAGTGTCACTTGCTAAAGCCACCAGCTTTCCCCTGAAGGGGAATGAAAGGGGATGAACTCTTTTCCAAGTGCTTTGAAATGTGTCTTGAAGCAATGAAAACCATGCAGGATGTCAGCCTGAACAGTTTAGGTAAAATAAAATTTTATGAGACGCTGAAAACATGTCACTATGAGGGCATTAGATAACCAAAAGAAAAATAATCACTGCTTTGTAACTTCTCCCCCTGTAGTTACTTCTTTGAGTGGAGAATGTGTTACAGTATTTCGAAAGCTATTTATATTGTAATGTATGTGGTCAAATGTATTTCAAATAGTTTCTAAACATACACTTGAAAATTCATTATAATATGTGACTGGATGTTTTGGAATGCAGTTAATTCTCAATAAAAGTTACTTAGTAGAAAAAAAAAACTATTATGTGGAATGCTGAGAATTTATTTCCAAAAATGTGGCATAATCTACTATTTATTTCTTATTTTGAAATAACTACCTTCAGTATCAGCACTAACAGTTGAATTAGGAAAAAAAATTAAATAATACTACAAACGCATATATAAAGATTATTGTGAAGGAAAAATATTTTTGGTAAATTGATAATGCTTTAACTACAGCTCATTAGATTCAGATAATTCATCCTATTGCTGTATGCTTCCAGTTAAATAATTTATTTCAAACATGAGGTTTGCCTCTATCAATTGTCACAATTTGTGAAATTTTTTGGGGGTAAAGCTGGTAGTTATGAAAAATACTGAAAACTGCAAGTGTGAGGTTTTGTATGTTTTCAGCTGTTAGGGTATACAATGCATACACTGATTCTTATTTTTATATTTAAAGAAGAAATGTGTTTGATATAGGTTTCATCACCATGTTGATATAATTAATTTACCAAATTTGACATAATTTTAAGAAATAATAATCTACTAAAGGCAGTTCTGCTTTTATCCTGTTCACGGACATGTATATTCAAACTTACGTTAGTAAAAATGAACAGAGATCCACAGGAGCTAAGGACACTGCTGGATACAGGTGCGGTGTGTATATTTACTTTTATGATTTCTGCTTAAAACTTTTAATCCTTATTCTCTTAATTATTATTTTCAAATGAAAATAAGGAGAAAACTAAAAAAAAAATTGTTAAATAGATTTAAAAGGCAAAGGTAAAAATCCCAATAATTTTCATATTCCTTCTTTCTGTCTCTTCTGTATCTATATACATCATTTCAGCAGACAGTTAGACATCACAATAAAAAAAGTGTTTAACTCCTTGGAACATTCTGAGTGCTCAGACAGAGTAAGTGGTTACAAAGCCAGACAGGAGGACATCTCTTTCCCAGTTCTGGCTATTTCTTGGTAGAGTTGAGACTGCTGCCCAGTACGGAACAGCAGTGGTGGAGTGGGGACCATGCTGGGGACTCACTGAGGCCAAAGCGGGCAGTGAGGGGGGATCTCAGCAATCAGCCTTGCCCTGATACCACGAACAGTAATTTCATATCCAATGAAATGTTGCTCACCAACGATTACCAAATATCTTATTTTTATCTAAATATCAGGCTTTGTACTCCAAAATCACACCGTATCTTCACAGAGGAAAAGGGAGAATAAACAGTAAGGATATAAACAAGACATTGATTACATTGTTGGATTTTTCAGTACTTCCTGACTGAGGCAGGTTACAATTCCTTCTATTGTAACCTACTTCAAAGACTGTCAGAATGTAAGACTAGTAATATAATATTAATATCTAATGTATTTAAATTATTACGATGTTGTTCTGAATTTTTCAGAGTGTAGATCTGAGCTTCAGTGTCTGGGGTCAGTGTTCTAATTTGGATGTCATCTCCAGCATCTGACTGCAAATAATATGCAACATCAAGCATTTCTTCTGAGATTCAGTGGAAGTGAATGCTGCAAGCAGCTATCAAGTACTCCCTCCTGTATGCATTTTTTTTCCTTTCTTACTTTTTAGGAAAATGTTATGTGCTGAATTGCAATGTATTGTGATCTGAGCCACAGCATCTGTTCCAGGTTAGCCAAGGCCCTTGACAAAATTAGATTATATAAGAGTGTAATGAAAAGAGCTGTAGCTAGAGCATTTACAAGAGCCAGGCTGACATATTAGCTGCTTTTATATATCTTGAGGCAATGGAGAGATTCTTACACGATAATGTCCTCTACTCTTGCTTCAGTTTGTAATTACCATCAATTGTAATTTGGAATAATACACTGATATAAAAAGTTGCTTAGACTAAATCTTATTGTAGCTGAAATTTTACATGGAGGTGGTAGTATTTATGTAATAAAGGCTATATTCTGAACTATTACATGTCAGATCTAACTCATCTGTTGACTTAACTTTCAATTTAATATATTTTTAATGTTATAGAATGTTTTGAAGTGTTGCAAAATGATGGCAAGTAAGAAGACAAGCTATGAAATGGAGTGGAATTCTTCCACATTATACTAGTTTAAATAAGGTCAGAATCTGAGCTGAAGTTTCATAATGATGAAAGACAATGATCTTTACTCTGAGAAAAAGAAAGCATAGATCATAACTTTGTTGATGATGTCCCTTTTCCGTCTTACCTATGGATGCACAATTGTTCAATCTGTCATAAAAGGCACATATATGAGTGGCTCTGTGGGCTGATGCCTTTTTGTTTGTTTATTGACAAAGGCCACACATAGGTGAATAGGTAGGACTGGAGCAAGGCAGCGGTATTAACTGCATACACTGGGAGAAGCTCCAAAGTTTATCTTGGCCCTGAAGAGTAGTAGACTGCGTAAAAACATACTCTTTGTCGTTGAAAACAAAATATAACATTCTCAGAAAGATGGGTGGTCTGGCAAGGTGCAAAGAGAAGGATTAACTCAGGCTAGTTAATGACCACTCTACCATTAAATCTTTTCCACTGTTCTTTGTACAGTAGAGGTGATACAGAACACCACCTCATACAACAGTATAGTATATATAGAGACAGTATATTTTTTTTAGTGAATTCCTGTAAAAATACTGTAACCATCATCATCATCATCATCCTGACATACCATCCTAACAAAATATTCCTAGCTTCTGCTTCATGTAATAGCATAAAAGAAATTGACAGATAGATTATGCTATCCACTGCATCATAATATTTGTGGTTAGAACATTGTATGTTTTTTTACAAAAGTGTTTTTAATTTTTATATATATATATAATATATATATATATTTTTATTTTTTTTTTAGTCCTTACAAATGTAGCATTGGATTATACTGTGAAGTATTTAGGATCCTATAGTTCTTGGAAACTATAGCTTTGAAGACTAAAATAAAGAACAGTATCAGTTACTTTTCCATATAATAAGCCATTGGAAAAAGTAATCGTGGTATCTAGTTAGTGACATGGTAAACAGCTAAAATTCATTTCAATGTGACTTTTTCCTCCCTCAGAAACCAGGCAGCCTGAAACTTACTCCATGGAGTCTTTGATTAGAACTACCTTAAACAATGTTTCCTACAAAATTTCCTATGAATTCTAATAGTCCCATTTTGCAGATTCTTGTGTGATGTTTTTTATTATTGCTTTGGGTGCTTTTGTCACCTGAGAGTCAGTCTCTCTCATTTTGTTCTTGCCTGAGCAGGCAGTAGCCCACTAGACCCCACGGGGGGTTGGTAGGAGAGATGTTTTTTTAAGACCAAACAAGTATAAACAATGTGTGTCAATTTAAATCTTCCCAAACTGACAAAGTGACAGAAAAATATGGACTTGTAACCTGTGTTTTGCAACAAGAAAACAAAACATTTCCTGGTGGACTAGAGTTCTGGGATGTTTGGATAACTTTAATCAGAGAAAAGCAGCATTTTATGACCTCCCACAGATCTGCTCCTGGAGAGAATAAAACGTTTCTTGTGCCTGGGGAGAGACCAGTGAAGATCTGGAAAATGGAGAGCAGAGTTTGGAGCTTTGCTTTGTTAGGACAGTTGTGCTGTTTGGGGAAAAAAGAAATATCAATCTGATGTTATTTACCAAAAGGTTTGTGGGTGTCTACATTAGGGTGCAAGTGTGTGTTTCTGTGTTTATCTTGCAGCCTGTAGTTTTGCAGTGATCTTGGTGCACACGGTGATCTTGAGATAAGCAAGGGCTTCATCTAGAGTAAGGCTACTGCTTTAAACCACTTCCATTTTCTTTAGAATGATTGTAATTATATGCTTATCTATACAGATACACAATTTGTGTGTGTCCATTTGCTGTACATTTTAAAAAACTTTACACATGCAGATTCTGAAAGCTTATCTTCTGCAGGTGTAATTCCTTCACAAGTTGAATGCAGAGAAGAAAACCTTCTGCTTCCAAATTAAAGTGCTCGTAGAGTCAATTTGCAAGAGGTTAGTTGCACAGGTTTTCCTTCACAGCCCTAGGTAGAACCTGAATTTTCTCAATAGTATACATTTAAAACTACATTTGTTCTGAGCTATTAAGAATCTAGTAAGTGTACTACATAGGAATGAGCAAGCTTCGGGTCTGAGTCAGGACCTGTGATCATGCCTCCCTATAACTTATTCACTCAACCCTCACATTTATTCGTGAAAACATACAATTTATTAATCCCGAAAAGCATTAAAGTATGAATAAGGGCTTAAGCAGGGGGCTCCTGAAATCTAATCCTGATTATGATACATATTCATACCATACCCTTGGGTGAGTCCTTTAAGTTCCACAGGTCAATTTGCACACCTGTATAGTATAAGTGATTTCAATGAGGTATTGGGGAGATTAGTAATGTTTGTAATGTGCTTTGAAGATCAGTAAATAAGCTAATATAAAGAAATTTTACAATTGGGTCTTATGTATCAGTGAATGCTACTTCTCACTTTGAGAAAGGAGGAATAACATCTCCTCTGGATAGCCACCAGAAGGATGGTAGTGTATCACATGTAGTTGTAGTATAACTAATATTAACATTGCTATGAGTTTAAACTCATATTTACTTGAATCCATGTGCTCAGGGAGGTATAAGTGAAAAAGCACATGGAGAAAGTAGTGCAGAGAAACTCAGAAACTCAGGCTGTCTTAGTTTTCTCACTTTTTTTTTTTTTTTTTTTTTTTGTTTTTTTGTTTGTTTCATAGAAGCTACAAGCCAGTAGGACAAATTTTTATTCTCAGAAATACTGATAGCTTCTCACAGGGGTCTGAAATGGGTCATCTAAGAGGAACTCATTGACCTCTATCCCCAATTCTCCTCCTTTTTCATTTTTTCTCCAGTCTTGTTTACAGCCTGACAGTAACTGAAGAACCTATTTATGTTACACATGGAGGACAAACCGGGTCCTGAATATGTGAGTCATGCAGCAGAATGCTGTGAAGTTGCACCAGGCTGAGACTAAAAGCAGATTATGCTTTTAGGTGCAATTTCAGCAAGGCTAATCCAGTTCTTGGGTTTCAGAATTGTTAATTATTGCTTGATTTTGGCACTGTTTTATACTGCCCCACGTAATTAAAACTAAAACCATTAGAGTTGCCTTCAATATCAAATTATACATTTCATTCTGACCTTGGAATTCATCTTATAACTATCATACATTTTGTTTTCTTTGTCAAGGGTATAGAACTCCAAGTAGTACAAGCAAAAAGCTAAGAGACTGTATTCCATTTTTTTGTCTTCTGTTCTGTATTTGTGAAACATTTTTGTTAAACGGAAACAAGCAATGTATATTAAATGTGTTTAACTAAGAACTCCTGATATTAAAAATATCTGTATCCTCTAAGAAGAAGAAATTAAAAAAAAGACTGAAGTATATGCATAACTGAATTCTGCAGGATTACTCATATGAAAAAGATTATCCATTATATTAAGTGTTTGCAAGGTTGATGTATTTCTGATTAAATATCCATGCTGGGTATGGTTTATAGCTTCTGCTGTTAACATTGTAACAGTTAACTTATTTTCTAATTATTTGTCTGAAAGCTTATTCTTATATTTTGTATTCCGTTGTACATGCAGATATAACGTACTAAATGATCTTGTGTCATTTTGGGGTAGAAATCAAAACATTTTGCATATTACTTAATGATGGGTAATTGTTTAATTTGTGGTGATTTTAGAATTCTCGTATTAGGAATAATACTGTCAGACACTGAAGACTCTGCATCTTTTGCTCAGGTGGTTGTATAATTCTCAAAACCTATGTAGCTGCAGCTTGTGGAAATTTGTTTTACAGGTAACAGATGTAAATCTCCTGCAGCTGAAAGCACTGTTCATAGAAGGTTAAATTTATTCTACCTTGTACAGCAGAGCTAGCCTCTATAAATAATTTTATTATGTTCTTTTATAAACATTTTGGATGAAGAAAATTCTTGGTTTAACACAATAACATACTGTATTTTCACTACTCAAAGTATTAGATTGATTATAGTGGCACCTAAGATTGATAATACATAGATTTCTATTATGACACCCATTGTTTTAGTGCTAGACTGCAGAGGAATGCTTCCTTAAATGCATCATTGTATAAAATATTGACCTAGAGGACTTCATTATTCAAGCTGGAGAGACAGTCACTACTTAACAGTAATAAACTGTTTCTGTGTTACATCGAGAATACTTCAGAAAATATGAGAGTTGTCAAATCTCTTGAAAATCCTGTCTTTATAGTACACATGACACTAAGGCTATGGCTGTATTTTCTGCTAATAAAAGCAAAGGCACAGACAGATGTGAAGGATATCATGGTATACTGACAGGAAACTAAGAAAAATGAGTACTTTGTTGAGGAGCAGAAAAAGACACAGGCCAATGACCTTGGGAAGCTTTAATAGGTATAGATGCCTTTTTATTTTTTTCCTTCTTTTTCTTTTTGAACAGATGGGGGAAATACGGGTAATGCAAAGAAGTATAAAGTTAGCATGTAAAGTTTAGGCACACGAATTCAAATTCACCACTACACTTAAAAAAATTCAGCTGAAATATAATGAAAAAAATAGTCATTTTCCAAAGCACAGAAAAGTATGTGTGACTCACAAGTTTCCAGTACTATCTCCAAGCTTTAGTCCTGAGAGTGCCTACTTAAAATTAGTTCTTCAATATTTTAGCAGTTCTACCAATGTGAATACTTGGATGTGAAAGAAGAAGAAAACTCCTGCAGTGGCAGTGACTATGGTGTTTACTCCATTCCACATAGAACCAGAAATAAGTGGTAGAAGTTTACCATCCATGGTGGAAAAGGAATTACATTTCAGTTGACCACAAAGTGCAACCATGATTTGCAGTGAGATGAAGAGTAAGAGATGATCAAATTCATGATCATGAGTTAGGTATCTGATTTATATTCCCTTGAAACATCCTAATACCTCTTTATGTTTTTGTTATATACACATACAGAAATAAAATCTGTTATGTTCTTAGGAATGTAAAATAAAGGCATCTACCAAGTATCTTTTATCTGACCATGAGCACAGTGTTAGCTTAGACTGTGTTTGCTCCTGCTTCAGAGGCTGTGCATTCTGGTTTACTCAGAAAAGGTAAAAAATTTACAAAACACAATCAGAACTAAGTAAGCACATACTTAAAAATAGCAAAAAATTGAGCAAGTCGTTTTGTCTTGTGTTGTAAAAGTCACACAGTTTTAATCTGAACCACACCTTCATCACTGAACTGTAGACATAGTAACTTAATTTTCATCCACAATGCATTAGTAACTTATAGTGAGCTTTTAACACATAACCATAGATATGTTTGGCTGTCACTTAAAGCCTAATCTCTGTATTGTAAACTAAGATATAATCAACTGTACAGCAAAGCAACAAGAATAATCTTGAATTTTCTCATCTCAATGAAGTATGTGAAGTATATTTCCCTGTATATTGAACCTTGTGTTGAAGCGTTATTTTAAAAGCAATTTCATGCCAGGTGAAAGTGCGTGTTGATCTTATTCTGTTCTTTTAATAAGGACCATAAGACGTTCAGTAAGACATTTAAGGATAACTTCTGTAGAATCATAGAATTGTTTAGGTTGGAAAAGATCCTTAAGATCGAGTCCAACCCTAAACTTAACACTGCCAAGCCCACCATAAACCATGTCCCTAAGTGCCACATCTATGCATCTTTTAAGTACCTCCAGGGTGGTGACTCCAGCACCTCCCCGGGCAGCCTGTTCCAGTGCCCGAGCACCCTTTCCATGAAGAAATTTTTCCTAATATCCAATGTAGACCTCCCCTAGCACAACTTGAGGCCCTTTCCTTTTGTCATATCACTTCTTACTTCTTCTCCTTTCTACTTACAGAAGTAGGTACAGTTACCCCTGCCCGCAGCCCCTGCCAGGCAGCTGTAGGGAGCGACCAGGTCCCCCCTGAGCCCCCTCCTGCCCAGGCTGCCCCCCCCCAGCCCCCCAGCCGCCCCCCCAGGCCCGGTGCCCCAGCCCCTGCCCCAGCCCCCCTGCCCGTCCCTGGACACGCTCCAGCCCCTCCGCGTCCCTCCCGCAGCGAGGGGCCCAGCCCTGAGCCCCGGGCCCGAGGGGCGGCCGCACCAGTGCCCCGCGCAGGGGGACGGGCACTGCCCGGCCCTGCCGGCCACGCTGCTGCTGACACCGGCCAGGGCGCTGCTGGCCGCCTCGGCCCCCTGGGCACGCCGGGGGCTCACGCCCAGCCCCCCCAGGCTGCTGCCCAGCCCCCCCGGGCCCTTTTCCCCCGGCCCTGCCCAGCCCCCCGGCCCAGGCCCGCAGCTGCTCACAGCAGCAGACCGGGCCGGTCGGTCGGGCCCCGCCTGTCACAGCCCCGGGCTGGCTGGGACTGACCCCCCGCTTGTCCTGCACGTGCCACGCGGTGATGCTCAGGACCATCTGCTCCATAACCTCCCCGGCACCGAGGCCGGGCTGGCCGGGCTGTAGTGCCCCACTGCCTCCTTCCTGCCCTTCTTGTCCATGTTTGTCACATTGGCCACCCCCCACCCTGCTGGGACCTCCCCAGTTAGCCGGGGCTGCTGGTAAGTGATGGAAACTGGCTCAGTGAGCACTTCCACCAGCTCCCTCAGTACCCTTGGGTGGATCCCATCTGGCCCCATAGGCTTGTGTGTGTCTAAGGGGTTGCTGACCATTTCCCCTTGGATTACAGGGGCTTCATTCTGCTCCTTCCAGCTTAGGGAGCTGGGTACCCAGAGGACAACTGTTCTTACTGTTAAAGACTGAGGCAAAGAAGGCATTAAGTACATCAGACTATTTGTCATCCTTTGTCACTATGTTTTTCTCCACATCCAGTAAAGGGTGAAGATTCTCCTTAGCCCACCTCTTGTTGGGAATGTATTTATAGAAACATTTATATTGTCTTTTATGGCAGTAGCAAGATTAATTTTAGTTGTGCTTCGGCCCTTCTCATTTTCTCCCAGCATAACCTCACAGCATCCTTGTAGTCCTCCAGAGTCACCTGTCCCTTCTTCCAAAGGTCATAACCTCTCCTTTCTTCCCTGATTTCCAGCCAAAGCTCTCTGTTCAGCCAGGTTGGTTTTCCTCTCTGCTGTCTCACATTTTGACACATGGGGATGGCCTGGTGCTGCACCTTTAAGAGTTCCTTCCTGAAAGATGTCCAGCATTTCTGGACTGCTTTGCTCTTCAGGACTGCCTCTCGAAGGACTCTGGCAACCAAGCTCCTAAACAAGCCAAAGTCTGCCTCCCACAGTTCCAGGTAACAATTCAGCTGACCCCCCTCCTTACTTCTGACATGTAGGACCTTCTGAAATGAAATTTTAAAAAATGTGGTTTTCTAATTAGGTTTCAATAACCAAAGCAAATTATCTTCTTGCACGTGGAGAAGCATCAGAAACATTTTTTCTTTCAGTTTGTAAGTTATGTGAATAGGAATAGCTTTCTAGTTTCTGAAATATTCACTACAACAGGAACATATTCACATAATAAAGAAAACCTATTTTGTCAACAATACTACTCTGTAGTACTTAAGTTAGAGAAGTACTCAAGGTTTGGTGAACACAGAGGTTTTTTTCATTGAAATGGATAACCTCATATTCTGGGAACTGTAAACATTTTTTTCATTATTATTCCCATCAAAAGCAGTAACACTGGAATAAGATCAGTATTTATAGAATGGTTAGGATATTATTACTAACTAATATATGTTATTTTTTAAGTGGTGAAAACTTCCTGGCTTTTGCAGAGCTATTGCATTGTGTGACTCCAAAACTTCAAGCTGGCTTTTTGATTTGAAAAATTTGGGCAAGGACATACATTTCCAACTAATCCATGCTGCAGAGCTTCAGAATTTATCAATCAGGAGGATGGGAACTAACACAGCCCTGACATGAAGTTTCTCTGGGAAGGTTATCATTAAGTAAATATAACTTCCCCTAACTTAGACAATACTCTGTTTTATCACTTCTTCCCTTAGTAGTCCCTGACTTTGAACCTCCAGACTCCACTTTTTGAAAGTCTCTTATGCATTTGAATGACCACACCACATATTTTTTATTTCTGATTGCTATTTTTGAGTCTTTCCTTCTCTTCCTGCTTCAGAGTGCTCCCCATTCAGAACTTCAGCATCCAAACTCAGATACTTGTGGGACTGTAAGGTGGCACCTGCATCAGTTGTCCACGCTATTTTCTTCTTACCTCGGCTTTCTGGTCTTTGCATGCTCACCTGATGTTTCCTGCACAGTACAATGCCCTGATGATTTTCCTTTTAAAGAAGGCTTTTGTCCAGAGGTAGCATTCATTTTTCTATTACCCACTGTTTACCTGGGCTGCTCCTCATTTCCCTCCTTAAAGACATAATCAAGTGTCTAACATTTAAATATTCCAGAGAATTTTAAGCTTAAAAAATAGTTATTAAAATCTTTTTCAAATAGTTTTTACACTTCTGTCCCAACCAAACTTTTACAGGTGCTGAAGAAAATGTAACATTTTCCCAGTAACAATGGTTAAGAAAAAACATCATTGATTTGTCCTTGTTCTCAGATTTTTTTTGGATTTGGTTTTGTTTGGGTTTTTTCAATACTGAAATTTTAATTAATACCTAGAAGAACTCCCTATTGGCTTTTAAGAAAATAAATATCTAACAAAGAGAAAAACGTTATAAAGGAACTAAGGAAAGTCAGCTGCTGAGATTCTTCATTTCTTAGTTTATAGATGTTCCGCACATCTTACTGAATTGTGTGTTCCTTTGTTGTCTGATGAAAGCTTAACCTTAGATGAGGCCCAAATATTGTTCTCATAGTGTTGTTTCAATGAAGATTTTTTAATTATTTTTTTATCAGAAAAGCCCCAATAATAATTGGACTTTTCTGTTTTCTTTCACATTCCTACAACATTCTTAAAGGTAAAGGGAGCCCTCTACTAAAGGCTGAGATATCCTCACTTTGTGTGTACGTGGAAGGAGCGGGCATCAGACGCATGTGGAGGAAAGGGATGCCAAAAAGCATCAAGACTGCAATTACATATCTGACAGAATTCCCCAGCCATAAATCAATACTTTTCTAACCAGTATCCTATGAAGCCTGCCCCAGACCAGTGTTTGAGAGAAGTCAGCATCTCCAGAAGTGATGCAGAGAAGGAACAGTCATGGGAACTATTTACAGTGACCTAATTTACTTAAAACAAATTGCAGGAGAGCAAGCTGGAGCAGCTAAAAAGGGCAAGATACAGTCATAGACAGCTTGATGCTGAGTAATCATTAGGGAGACTATGCCCCACCGCAGCCTAAGGTGACTTCATTGCAGACTTACATCTGACCACAATATCTTAGCTGCTGGCCAGTTCTTCTACCTCCCCTTTTATGGCTCTGGTGCTCATCTGCTGAGCCACTTCAGCCTCTTAAATGTACAGTATTTTTCTTTTCTTGCTCCAGAGCACTGCAATAGTTTTGGCAAGTCTTAAGAGCAGGTCAAAGGTCTGCTTCAGTGTCTCCACATTTCTTTATCTTTCTCTAATCACAATTATTGCACTGGATTTAATGTCATATTCCTATCATGTAGCCCTCCTCCTTCCCCCCCCCCCCCCCCCCCCCCCCCCCTCCCCAGGATCGGTGGTGGTATATGGTTGTGTGAATGTAGAAACAGTAAAACTTCTTTCTTTTCATAATAACAGGCATATGTTTTGGTGGCACTACAGAAACTTGAAAACACTGATTTCTGCAGCAGCTTGCTTAGCATTGAGAGAAGGTCATGGAGGTTGTGTGGCCGTGTTGATTTGCAACCTTTTATATGTTCCTCTCAACAACCTCATCTGTTTTCATGGTTTTAATTACCATCTCTACACACAAGACCCAGATTTATCTCTACCCCAATGACCTTTCCCCCAGTGTTAAGATTCTTATTTTAGTTGTGTAATTTCTTTTGATTATTTAAGGGACCATCATAAACTCTGTGTATTGTGCAGAAGTGAAAAGCTTGTTTCCTGCATGAACACTGGAAGCTCAAATAAATGAATAGTCTACTTAAATGAAAAATCCAATTCCTATTTAAATCTGTGTTCTCACTTTATAGCCAACCCCATAACCCACCAGAACTCTACATAAAAAAATGAGTTTCTGATTACATCTACAAAATCCTCCTGAGTTTTGCTTGTATCACCAGTCCATAGTTTACAGCCTCAGGAACTAAACTTCTAGGATTTTCTTCTTGTCCTTCATCCTTTTTTCTTTGGTACACAGGTTTCAAAAGCTTGGCATCACCTGTGATACTCTGTGTCCTTCTGTGGATTATGTGGCTACAATTCATCAGTGACCAAAGTCAGTCAGTCCCATAGCTGAAAATTTGTTAGAAAACCTGAAACAGACTGAGTCTGACATTGTCTGCAGATTGGACGGCATTTGATATCTCAAGAATTAAATAGTAGTACTCTTGGAAATGTATACATTTCAACTCCTATAGATAACAAAATGCTCTGAATTATGCCTCAGACCAGTGATGGAATACCACTTAAAAAGAAAAATAATAATTGCTATGAAACAATTACGCTAATATCTTCTGTGCAACTTCTAGTGTGATGTGACTGTTGAGATTAGAAGGGACTTCTGGAATCAGAGAGGTGTGATGGGGTGGGGGAAGGAGCTGGAATAGAGCACATGGGTAAAACAGGAATAGAAAGTTATAAATGTTAAAGCTGAGAAAACAACACAGTATGGAAGATCTTAGGTACTTCACATCACTTGTCTTTGACAACCTATTATGACTGTAGCAAAAATTATGTTTTGTTTATTTCATTCACCCAAAAATTTAACAAGAAAAAATAAACAAAATAGCTATTATTTACAACTTGCCCTTTGATTTCTTAGCATGGAATACTGAATTTTTATTTCTATTTAGGTTGATTCAGTGGCTTTTGGCTGTGAATTAAATATCTGTAGAGCTCCAAAATTTGATAGGAAAGAAATATATAAATGATGAAGGGACTACATAACATGTGTGGAACTGAAAGTTCAATTCATTACCTTACAGTAATGCACACAAATACTTGGCTGTGTATTCTTCAGTATCACTGCTATGTTGTGTAAAAAAGCTGTTGGAGATAAGGATATAGTGTGTGTGCACTCCTCACATTTCTTTGGTAGAAAGGGTGCATATTTGTGAGTATATAGGTCAAACACATACTGCACTTTCCCAGTGAACCTCATGGTCATTGCTATGTACAAAGCTTTGGTTCGCAGCTAAGGGCTAGAACTTGACTGGGTGGAAATAAACTAGATATGCTCCTTCTGAGCACTCCAACCACTACTGGTATTTAGTGCATAGGACCCAGACTAGAGTAAGTCTGATACAAAGCCCCCCAAGCCTGAACAGGGTGAACATGAGGTCTTCAGGATGGTTTCATTGCATGGATATGAAATTGCCTTGCGGTTCTTGGCAATTCAGACACAGTCATTGGTGTGGTTTACAAGATGGAGCATGAGATCAGAATCAGACCCAAAGGTTGGTGCTGCTCTCAGCCTGTGTGTTAGTCTGCCTCTGAGTGCCTCTCCCTCCCCAACCAAAGAGTAAGGATTGCACTTTCCTTATAAAAATCTTTGAGACCTGAAACTATCAGGTGTAGCACAACAAGGTGTAGAGGTTACAAATGAAGCAAAGGAAAAAGAACACAAGGAATAGTTCTGTACATGTTTTTTAAATGCGAGTGGACGTGTACAACACAGCATTACACACATGTGTCTTAGTTGCTTTGCTCTAAGGAAAGATAAAAAAATGGTAAGTGTTAAACAATGTCAATTTATGGTATTTTAGATAGGATCATAGAATCACTTAGTTTGGAAAACACACTTAAGACCATTAAGTCCAACCCTTTACCCAGCGCTGCCAAGCCCACCACTGAGCCGCATCCCTAAGCACTGCATCTATGCATCTTTCAAACACCTCTGAGGGTGGTGACTCCAGCACCTCCCTGGTCAGCCTGTTCCAACGCTTGACCACCCTTCAAGTGAAGACATTTTTCCTCATATTCAATTTAACACTACCCCCACTCCCCACACACACGATGCAATTTGAGGTCATCTTCTCTTGTCTTATCACTTCTTGGCATAAGAGAGTGACCCCCACCTTGCTACAGTGTCTTGTCAGGTAGTTGTAGAGAGCAATGAGGTCTCCCCTGAGCCTCCTCCTGCCCAGGCTGAACCCCCACAGCCGCCCCCCAGGCCCGGTGCCCCAGCCCCTGCCCCAGCCCCCTGCCCGTCCCTGGACACACTCCAGCCCCTCCGCGTCCCTCCTGCAGCGAGGGGCCCAGCCCTGAGCCCCGGGCCCGAGGGGCGGCCGCACCAGTGCCCCGCGCAGGGGGACGGGCACTGCCCGGCCCTGCCGGCCACGCTGCTGCTGACACCGGCCAGGGCGCTGCTGGCCGCCTCGGCCCCCTGGGCACGCCGGGGGCTCACGCCCAGCCGTTTGTCAACTTACGATGACACCACACTGGTAGGTGCCTCAATGAACATAGTCTCTTTATTGTTACTAGGCGGTTGAGTCACTTTCACTAAGTCCCTTCATGTTAGTCCCTTCAGACTGTAAGTCCTTCACAGCATGAACAACCAGTTTTATTACTGTGTTCATAGACTACTGAAAGAAAATGTGACTTGATCTTGGTCTATAAGCAACACTGTAAAATGATAAGTAATCTAATTTTTTAATGTAAACTTCCAGTCATCTTCTCCCCTTCCTTTTTAGGAAAGGGTATAGGAAAATACAGGTGTTCATTTTTTGCAAGCAACCACATTATATGGGCTTTTATTTGCCTGTTCTTTTTCAAATGGAACACATTCATAATGCATATAGCGGTATTGTTTTCTGAACAGGAAGTTGGGTGGATTATCTGTTGGTTGGTTGTCATGCAGCCGTGGCTAGAGATTAGCCTTTGTGATTGTATGAAAAGCAGACTGTTTAAGGACTTGGCTTCTGGAGCTGCATAAGAAATCTAGTATTTTTTCTTACCACCTTACGATATCAGTTTGGCCTTGTTACAGGAAAATAAAACTACAATCCAAGTATGACCTGCAAGTCTCTGCAATTTCTTCTGGCTACCGTGTTTTGGATTTATGGAAGACTTTTTCACAGTCCTTCAGTTTATGTCTAGGATTTGGCCTTTTTCATGTACTAGTAATATACCTGGGGAAACTGAGGATTAGGTTCAATAAGTGGCTGAAATGCAGTTTGCATGAAACTGACTTACGTTCAAATTCAAACCAGACCATAATGGAGCAAAGCAGGGACAGAG